>NW_004444002.1:7752523-7793354 GCF_000243295.1 Trichechus manatus latirostris
TTAACCAATGTCATAAAACAGCATGTGTGCTACTGTTACATGAGAAACTATCTGTTCTGTAAGCCTTCACCTGAAGTACAATAAAATATTAAAAAATATATATATTGCTACAAATATTCTTGCATTTCTCTCAGAGTACACACGTGTAAGATTTTCTCTAAGGAAAATATCCAGGTGAGGGATCACTGGGTCATAGCTTATTAAAATATTTAGCTTTATTAGGTAATGTCCAATTATTATATTCAGAACTGATTGTATCAATTAAACTCCCATAAGCTCCATTAGAGAATAACTTGTCCTCCATATCCTTGGCAGCACTTGGTGTTGTATGATTTGTATTTTAAAATTTTGTCTATTTGGTAGATGTGAAATTGTATTGTACCTCATTACAGTTTTAATTCCAATTTTCTTGATTATTAATAAGGTTTGGTTCTTTTTATATTCATTAGTACTTATACTTTCTCAACTGAAATGCCTGCTATCTTTTTTTGCCCCATTTTCTGTTGAAAGATTTTTATTTTTCTTACTGAGTCATAGGAGTTCTGGTGAATATTAATTTGTTGGAAAGATGTATATACTTCTAGTTTACAGCTTGTATTTTTAAATTTTCTGTAAAGTGTAATACACATGCAAAAAGTACACAAATTGTTTAAGTATACAGATTAATGGATTACCACAACCAAACACCAAGTAACCACTTGAAATTCTATGATGAGCTCCTCTGTCTCTACCAGCGAACAGTAGTTCACCAGGAGCCATTTTTCAAATGGTTTTTATTGCATACTTCTGTGCTGAAGATTGCATTGTATTGATCCAGAAATCTAGGGAGTCTATGTTGTGATTCTCCTATTGGAATTCACCATAAATTCCACACTGTGTCTTTTCCTATGACCAATAACTCTAATACCTAGGCTCCACTAAGTCATATGGCCCAAGAAGCAAGGTCCCTTGCACTGTAGCAAAATGTTCTCTTGCTCTGGACGCCACTCAAACTGACTGCCTTTGTATAATTCAGTATATTGATTGGAGCAGTATCTTCAAGTGTGAAATATACTTCTTCCAGACCCTATCTAGCCTTATGCTTCCTTCTTAGTGGTGGGAGTTACAAGACCTAATAATGTGTCCTTTAATTTGGAGAAGATGTCCAGCATGTCACAGACCCTTGGATTCCCTAAAACTCCAGGCATGTTGCAAGCCTCTGAATTATTTTAGGGTTTATCTCCCACCCTCTTGAGCACATACATCAGACCAAAACCTCCAGCATACATGCCATTTCTTTTTCATTCAGTCCAAAGAACTATGGCATTGGAACCAATGTCCTACTCTCAATGATGTACAGAGGGCCCAGATCCCTTTAGACTATTTTATTACAGAGGGTGAGACAGTTCACATAAATTTATACTCTTGTCCATTCCAAGTGAATTAGAACTGTTCCTAGTGATCCTTTTTTATAAGGATATAATAAAACAAATTCAGCAGATTAGTGATTGCAAACTATGTACTTAATACCACAACTAGCAAAGCAGGTGCAATTGGGGATACACTTACTCGAGGTTTAAATTTAAGTCATCCTATAGGATTAGTCTTGAGACCTGGCGGTGTAGTGGTTAAGAACTCGGCTGTTAACTAAAAGGACGGCAGTTTGAATCCACCATCTGCTCCTTGAAAACACTATAGGGTAGTTCTACTCTGTCCTATAGGGTCATTATGAGTCAGAATTGATTATGGCAATGGATTGGGTTTGGTTTTGGTATAGGATTAATCTAGCTTTTGTGTGGGTCAGAGCAGTAAATTAAATGGAGACCATCACCTCAACATTCTTTAGGTCTTCAGGGATAGCATGAATCTCTGCCACCCTCCTCACCAAGTACAATTTTGCTTTTGACTAGTTTCCTTGGCTGGGATGGAGACCAGAAGAATGCCTGCCAGATTTCCAACTACAGGGAGCATGACTGATCAAGAACTCCAGCTGCTGCATTATGAGATAGATCACCACATTTATTCCAAGGTCACATTTTACACAGGCTGCTCCCTGTTAATGACTAAGTATGGTGGGTATTTTAAGGCAGACCTGTTCCTGGGAATCATGAGACTACTTTGTAGGCCAACTTTGGCTTGAAGACTCCCCAAAAGCTTTAATGAAACTTCCTTAGACTGCATGGCAGTCTAAGATGCTTCCATTCAACCTTTATTCCGTTTCCTTCACTTGGAGTTAAACTTATATTGTGGTCTGACAGCTCTCTCATCTCCCGTAGCTCCCTCACCATTTTCTCTAACAGGCATTTCCCCTAATAAAATCTTTGCATGTTTAATCTAATCTTTTCGTCTGGTTGTTGGAGAAACCTGAATAACATAGCTAGAGGGAGGCATTTTGAGAGGCCACAAGCCATGGAATTGGTCACAGGCCAATTGCAATTCCAATTTATACATTTGGGGACTGAAGAGATGACCACGGTATACGTTGGTGGACCCAATGGGTCCACTGTGAGCCAGATCTGGTCCACAATTCCCTTTATTACTTGGCCCCCATACACTCATTCTCTAAGAAGGGAACCATGATAACACTTCAGATCTCAGAGTATCACTTCAGATTTCGGGGTATCACTGTTAACTTGAGAATCTCGGGTTTCAAAATTTTGAGTGCATCAATACTGTTGGCTCTATCCATATGTCAACTCCCCTTATGGGTTTTAATCTTGGAATAACAGACCTACTGGGGTTGGGAATTCAGCTTTCTTTGGATCTCTGCTACTCTTATGATTATACCCTAGGGAAGCCCTACGGTGTTTTCTGCTCTTAGGCTACAGGAGATGGAAGTCTCTTTATATGGTATAGGAAGGACCTATGGCTTTCACACTTAGCTTAAATCGTTGATTAATCAACTTCCATCTTACAGAGTCTTTCTTCACAGTATCAGTTGCCCAAAGCCATACCCAGTCAATTCAGTATCCTTAAAATTACTTCCCCCAATGTCATAAAACAATATGTGTACTGACTTAATGAGAAACTTTTTGTTCTGTAAACCTTCACCTAAAGTACAATAAAAAAAGAAAAAAAAAATACTTCCCAGGATTTTTCAAATTACTAGTGTATTCCCCTTATTAGAAAAACTTTCCCAGGTCACCACCTATCATAAGGCCAATTTAAGACATCCACAGTTTGCTGCCTCAGCATCCATTACTTCCTCGTAGTTTCTCTTTCACCCAGTTTTTGACATGGCCACTTGTCGTAGTCATCTAGTGCTGCTATAACAGAAATACCACAAGTGGATGGCTTTAACAAAGAGAAATGTATTTCTTCACAGTAAAGTAGGCTAAAAGTTCAAAGTCAGGGCTTCAGCTACAGGGGAAGGCTTTGTCTCTCTGTTGGCCTTTTCATCAATCTTCCCTCTCCACCCAGGGACTCTGGGTCCAAGGACACACTCTGCTTCCGGCACTGCTTTCTTGGTGGTATGAGGTCCCCCTGTCTCTCTGCTCCATTCTCTCTATTATATCTCAAGGGATTGCCTCAAGACATGATCCAATCTTGTAGACTGAGTCCTGTCTCACTAACACAACTGCCACCCATCCTCCCTCATTAAAATCATAGAGGCAGGATTTACAACATATAGGAAAATCACACAAAACCAGGAATCATGGCCCAGCCAAACTGATACACACATTTTTTGGGGGGACATAATTCAATCCATGACACCACTCCTATCTTATCAGGTAGCTTCTCAATAAATGTGGTCTCTAACTGGCACTCCTGGCCATACCAGATATGGGTTCCTATGATAAGGACCCTGTTGCTATCCTGTAAGCCAGTCTCTCAAAGGCCATAGTTACTCCTTGCCCTTCCTGGCCAGGCAAGAGTCCTATTTTGTTAAGGCTGCACTCAGCCAAAGAGTTTGTTGAGCCCTGTGAACAAGGTAACATTCCTGCTTGTACTCCTCTCCCCCCATTCCCATCTGCTCCCCCTGCTGAATGTGTCTCCTGGACACTGGGTTGATTGGAACCACCCAACACACTTGTTTACAATGCAGATTCCAGGGCCCCTGCTGGATCAAGCCAGTGGGCATGAGGCCCAGGCAACTGCTTTGACTACAAACTGCAGGTGACAGGCTGAATTCACAACCCAAGGATTTCTCAGGAGAAGACAACTTATGAGGCACATGGGAGGGGAATGGAATAGAGCCACTTAAAGATTCACTACCAGGGTCAGAAATTACTCTGGTGCCACCAAGAATGAACTAATGTCAGAAGGGGCAAAACACTTTATTGAAGATCATGCTGAAGGTTGAGGGATGACCTCACTTGACCTGGGTGCCCTTGTACTCCAAGGTTTCCAGCTGTCTCCTGCTGTGCTCAGGGTCCTCTAAAAGCATCTTCTATGGACCACCAATGGCCCAAACTCCTTGAAATCGGCAGAGGTGACCCACATCTGCCTGAAAGTGCTCAGAGACGTCATGACGGATGCGCCAATCCACCCAGAGAAACACCCGTCAGGAGAAGCTGTGATCTTGATGGGGGTCCCTTTGGAAGCCAACAGTTCTAGCTCTTTCAAGAGGCGTTCCTCGAGGCCAGGGAACAGAGTGGTGCCCCCGGCCAGCACAATCTCTGCAAAAAGGGTCATCTGGATGTCAATGTCGCACTTCATGATGCTGCTAGCAACCATTTTCGAGAGCCCCGGGCTATGTATGCCCAGCTGCTCAGGCACAAAGAGGACCTCGGGCACCTGGTACAGCTGTTCCCCGATGCAGATGACAGTCCCATCCGGCAATTTGTATTCTCTCAAAACGTCCTCCCGCCTCTTGCTTAGCTCCTTGTCTAGATCAAAAGCCACATAACACAGCTTCTCTTTGATGTCATCCACCAAGCCCCTGTTGACTATGCTGGGGTAGGTATGCCCGCTGGCCAAGAGGAGCCGGGTGAGGTGCTCTGTGAGGTCCCTTCCTGCTATGTAGAGCTTGGTGACAGCATGAGGCAGGGAGTAACCCTCGAAGACGGGGACAGTGCAAGTGACCCCATCCCCACTGTCCACCACCAGGCCCGTGACGCAGGCGGAGGCATAGAGTGCTACCACCGCTTGATTTGACAGATAGAAGGCAGGCACATTGAAGGTCTCAAACATCACTTCTGCCATTTTCTCCCGAATCTCCCTAGGGTTCAAGGAGGGCTCAGTCACGAGCAGGGGCTGGGCGCAGGGTTTCACACCCAGCTCGCAGTCAAAAAGGTGCTGCCAGAGCTTCTCCATGTCATCCCAGTCTGTCACTAGGCCACGCTTAATGGGGTAGTGCAGGTGTAGGGCATCATACTTGTCCAGGACTTGTTTCCCCACAAAGTAGTTCTTTTGATTGGATCCGGCTAAAGAAAAGTTCGATTTCGGATGTCCCACGACAGAGCTGATGACATGATGGGCTCCAACCTCTCCAGACAAGCCTGCTTTGCACAGCCCAGATCCGTTGTCAAAAATCACAGCTGGAGTATCTAATATATGTTGATTAAACATGTCTACAGCAGCTTCTTCTGAGCTTCACCAAAATAAAGACAGAACACTTGGGCCACTTTCTGACATAAGACCCACCTTTGGAAGCTCAAAAGCCACAGGATTCCACAGTCGTCAGGTTGTCCCCCAGGTGGAGATAGCAGGCTGTGCCCAATCCTCAAGCAAACCCCATCCTCAGCCCATGAATCTATCCTTCTTTCACATGGCTCAGGGCCTGCTGTGGCCTTTTCAAAGTTGGTTGTCCCCTAGGTAACAATGTAACCAAGCAACAATTGTCCTCAGTGAGCACCAGAGGGACCTTAAAGGGGCGGGGCTCTGACCCACCAGCACACCCTGCTGGGTGAGACAGGAAGCAGGAAAAGGACAAACCATACCTACCTACAGGTGGCTTTCATAAGCCTGTGAACCCAAAGCAGAGGCCTAGCCTTAGAACCAAGAGAAGCAGCCCAGCTGTGGGCTGGTCCCAGAGAACTGGCTTCTCTGCTCAGCTGAGCTGCTATTTGGGGGATGAGAAAAACACACTTCCCTTTGCTAAGGGGAGGCACTAAGCACCAAACTCACAGCCAGGTGAGGGTGGTGATGCCGGAAATCCGGTTGCAGCAGACACTCAGATTATTCTTTATTTCCCCCTGTATTTGTTATCGTTATTGTTGTTGGACAGCTACATCGAGATATAATTCACATACCATGCAATTCACCCATTTAAACTGTACAATTAGGTGGCACAGTTGTTAAGACCTGTGGTTGCTAACCAAAATGTCAGCAGTTGGAATCCACCAGCAGCTCCTTGGAAACCCTGTGGGGCAGTTCTACTCTGTCCTATAGGGTCCCTATGAGTCGGCATCAACTCGACGGCAATGGGTCTCATTTTTGGTTGAGTATATTCATGGATATGTGCCATCATCACCGAAGTCAATTTTACAACAGTTTCATCACCTCAGAAAGAATCCCCCTATCCTTTAGTTATCACTCCAGTATCGCCCCACTCCCTGAGTCCAAAGGAACAACTAACCTACTTTCTGAGTCTATAGATTTATCTCTTCAGGCTATTTCTTATAAATGGAATCATATAATATGTGGCCTTTTGTGTCTGGCTTCACTCACTTAGCATATTATTTTCAAGACTCATCCACGTTTTAGCATGTACCATTATTTCATTGTTTTAATGACCGTGATTTTTGGCATGGTTCTATTTGACTATCTTTTTATATAGCTACTCCCACCTGTTAAGTTACACTAATTGCTGACTGATTATTGATTTTAACCATGGGGAATAAAATACCATATAGACTAAATAAATGTGGACTTCTTTGAAAAGATTGTTTCCAAATCAAAAGAATAAGAAAGTATTTTTAAATGAATAATGAAAAGATAGCATATAAATATTTTTGACATACATCTAAAGCGTTTCTTAGATGGAAATACATAGGCACTAAATGCTTATTTTATAAAACATGAAAACTTTTAAATGAATGATCTGAGATTCAATCTTAAGAGGCTAGAAAAGAGGAAATTAAACCCAAAGTAGCTAGTAAAAAAGAAATAGTGAAGAAATAATAGAGACAAATAAAAAAGACAAGTGTTTATTCTCTGAAAATAATAGTAAAATTAATTAGCATCTAGAAAAACTTATGTTAAAAGAAAAAAGATACTAATTACCAATATAAAGAATGAAAACGTTTATATCACTACAGTTACTACCAACATTAAATGTAATAATAAAGGAATATTATAAACAATTTTATACATATTAACCTGACAACTTAGTTTCAATGGAAAATTCTTTGCAGAACAAAAAATTAACAAAAGTATCTCAAAAATAGATAATCTAAATACTCTGTATCTAAGAAAACAGTTTGAATTCATATTCAAATCCCTTCCCTCAAAGACAACTGTAGAACCAAATGATTTCACCGGTGAATTCTATCAAACAATTCAAAAAGAAATAATACTGGTTTTACACAAACTTTTTACGCATAAAGAGAGAGAGGGAACATGTCTCAACCTACTTTAGGAAGCAAATATAACCCTGGCACCAAAAACTGAGAAAGAAATTATAAGAAATGAAAATTACAACCTTATATCTATCATGAACTTAGAGGCAAAATTTAACATAAAATGAACAAATCAAATCAGCAGTACATAAAAATGATAATACAACAAGACCATCTGGCATTTATTGCCAGGGTGCAAAGTTAGCATTCAAAAATCAATTGATGCAATTCACCACATTAACAAAATCAAATAAAAATCTTATGAACATGTCAATAGATGCAGAAAATATGCTTGACAAAATTCAACATCCTTTTAGGATAAAAACTCTTATAAAACTAAGAACAGGGAAAAAAATCCTCAGTCTGATAACAGACATCATCTATAATAGGTGGGGCAGTAGTGGCATGTGCTCACAGCTTTATTACTTCTGCTTCTGGACATGATGGAGTAGCAGGGATAAGATGTATCACCATCCCCTTGCAAACAACTAGAAAACTGGACATTATATATAAAAACATAAGTTTTCAGACATTGATCCATTGGCAATGCATGCTAGTGATCACTGTGGAAATAGAAATAAATAAAGCGATCCTTATGACTGCCCAAACTTACTACGTGTAGTGTGTTTCCAGACTACATAGCAAAGAGGAGGAGCCCACATAGAGCATCTTAGTCTTGATGATTTGAGGAGAGAGAGTTTGGAGTTCAGAGAGGACAGGGTGTCTCTAATTCATGGAGCAAAATACTGGATTTATGGAGCTTTACAGTAAGAGAGCTCTGGAGAATTGTACGAGTGTCTGGATGAGTACTGACCTGGACATGTGTATGTGGTGAATACAGAGGTTGGAAAAGAAAACATTGGAAACTTTGATGGAAAATAATCTTTAGAGTTCACATGAGAGTAGAAATGGTTTGTACTTTCACCAGCAAAAATGTAAAGACATCCAAATACATGGGCCTTAGGTTGAGACCTGTTATAGACTGAATTGTGCCCCCCCAAAATACGTGTTGAACTTGTAACTCCTGAGCCTGTAAATATGACCCTGTTTGAAAATATGGGGCTTTCTTTTGTTATGTTAATGAGGTCACACCAGTGTAGGGGGGATCCTAAACCTAATTACTAGTTATAAAAAACCTAGACTAGACATAGAGACATCCACACAGGGAAGACAGATGCTGTCTGACAATAGCGGCAGATGAATCTACAAGTCCAAGAACTCCAAGGATTGCTGGCTAATAGAGGCTGAAATAGACAAAGAAGGACCCCCCCTAGAACTATGCTCTGAATTTTGAATTCTAGTCCCCTGAACTGTGAGAAAATAAATTTCTGTTCTTTAAAGCCACCCACTTGTGGTATTTCTATTACAGCAGCACTGATTTCTATTTATGGCAGCACTTATGTAAACTAAGACAAGTCCTCAGAAGGCTTTTGCTCTAATAGTGGGAGTAAATTTTCCTTGGTTTAAAGACTGTTGTGGGTCCACTTTGAAAGGAACAGATTGATTCCAAGTAACTTAACTTCTTCCCACTATGAAAGCCCAACTATATTTAAAAGAAGATAACAAAATCTTACACCAAACAATGTAAAATTCAGTATGTCTGCACCCAATCAAAAATTACTAGGCTTGCGAAGAAACAGGAAAAGAAATGACACAAGAAAAGGAGAAAAGCAATCAATATACACAGACTAATAAATCGCAGTGATGATGGAATTAATAGAGAAAGATACTATATTAATTTCCTAGGGCTTCTGCAACAAAGTACCACAAAGTGGGTGGCTTATAATGATAGAAATTTACTGTCTTCCAGTCTGAATTCAGGGTATTAGAAGGCCCATGCACACTCCAAAGGCTCTAGGAGAATATCCTTTGTTTTGTCATTCCCAGCTTCTGGTAGCCATAGGCATTCCTTAGCTTGCAGCTGTGGCATAACTCCATCTCTGTCTCCATCTTCCCATCTTGCCTCTGTGTGCCTCTCTGTTTCTTCTCCTCTTTTATAAGGACACTACTCATAGTATGACCTCATGTTAACTGAACTGACAACATCTTTAAAGACCCTATTTCCAAACAAGGTCTCATTCACAGGTACTGAAGGTTGGGATTTCAACATAACACAATCTGTAAAAGATATTAAATACCCTGCATATGTTTAATAAGGATGAAGAAAAAAGAAACTGATGAGGAAAAAATAGGAGATATGGAACATTCAAATCAAGTGTCTAGAGTAGAAAATAGAATGTTTGAATTAAAAAAAAATGAAGGAATTAGCAGATGATTAAGTATCACAGTAGGGGCGGGGATTAGAGAACTCAAAGACATGGCAATAAAAAAGTCTCCAAAATGAAAAACTGAGAGGAAAATAAACAAGGATCTGCAATATTTTGGATGATATTTTGTGGTAATATATGTGTGATGAGGGTCATAAAATATAGGATTAAAGAGGGATATAGATGAAAACATAATGACCAAATATATTTAAATTTTGATGAGAATAATAAACCTGAGATCCTCAATAATCCCAAAGCAGAGGAAACTTGACGAAACCGTGCAAAGCATAGTTTAATTCAACTGCTGAAAAGCAGCGGTGAAGAGAAAAATCTTAAATGCAGCCAGAGAAAGAAGACATTACATAAAGAGTAACACACATACAGAAGAACAAAGATAAGAATGACAGTAGATTTCATGTCAGAAACAATGCAAACCCGGAGAGAATTGAATGACATTTTTAAAGTATTGAAAGAAAACCACTGTCAAGACAGAAAAAATAGCATTCAAAAAAACTTTCTTTCAGACAAAGGGTTGGAGTATTCATCGTTGCCAGATCTGCACATACACAAATTCTAGCAACATTTCTCAGCCAGAAATAAATTTATACAGATGGAAATTTGGATCTCTACAAAGGAATAAGAACAGTAGAAATGGTTTAGATGTCATAAAATATAAAATACTTTCTTTTTATTTTTAAAATATCTTAAAAATAATTCTTTAAATCTAAATTGTGGAATTTATAACATACTTAGAAGTAAAATTTATAACACTGGTAGCACAAAGGACAGGAGGGTGAAACAGAAGTATTTAGTTGTAAAACAAGCGGGATGAGATTAATTGATGTAGACTATCAGAAGAAAAATATATATATATATTCCCAGATCCACCAATAAAAAAGCAAAACAAAGAAATATGGTTAATAATATAATATTTGGTATAAAATGGAATAAGAAAAACCTTTCATTAATCCAGAATAAAGTAAAAAGAGGAAAAATGAATAAATAATAAATCGAGCACGAGAAAATATTTTATTTGAAATACTTGTGGCATAGCTTCCAACAACATAGCAACAAGCAAGCCACCAAAGCATGACAAACTGTGGTGAATACAAGAATTAACATCATGCAAATTTAACTCACTATTTAAACAAATGAATATTCCTCAGAATATCCTGCACTTCTTCTGGATTCCATACCTCATTTGGATAAACAATTTGTCTTTCATTCTGATGAGTTTTTTGACTGTGAATTCATTGTAAATAATCAGACATTTGAAAGAGCATTTTGAATTTTTAACTGCTAGCTCTAGGTCTGCAAAATCATGTCTTTTCACATAAATAGCTAAAATTTGCTTTTCCCTACTCGTTCTAGTCAAAACTCTCAAATAAGAATTGGACACTGAGGTCTCAATTGTGCACACACACACAAGAGTTTTAGTATAATCTATTATTAAGAAAAAGGAATTCAAGGAACTTATGTTTGATGAATCATGTAATACCACAGGGTCCCATTACCAAATGATAACCACATTCTTTACAGTACATAACTGAATAAATGAGCAAAAAGTACAATGAATACACTTATTTATGTAATTAATGCAAAAACTCACAGAAATGATATCATGTTTTTGGTGCGTTATAATACCCAAGGGATGGGTAAAAGCGACAGCCTCTGTGATTGTGCATCATTAATGGCGATTAAGTAGAAATTAATGCTCATGAAAAAAAAATTACGTTTTTGATCTATTTTTTGGTTTGAATGTGTGGTGGCATCCACATTTTACTGAACACTGCTCAAGCTCTCAATCATTAATCATGTCATCATTGTATTTTTATGATTATATAATGATATTGAACTATCTGTATCAATTTTATCAGAAGAAACATGAAAATAAAAGTGGGTTCAGCAGTGCTTTCATTCTAGAAATACGTATCATTAACCCCTTCCAAAATGAAGGTATATAACATTAATCTAATTAAATTCTGAAAGTCCCTGGATGAAGTAAATGGTTTGCTCTCAGCTATAACAGAAAGTTGGCTGCTTTGAACCCACCCGATGATGCCTCAGAAGAAAGGCCTTTCGATGTGCTACCATAAAGGTTATAGCCAAAAAACTCTATGGAGCACAGTTCTACCCTGTAACACATGGGTTGCCATGAGTTGGGGGTTCAACTTGACGGCAACGGGATTTTTAAATTCTTTCTCATAATCCTATAAGCAACTGACAAAAACAATGAACATCTCTATAATAAAAATAACCACCAGAAAAGATAAACCATAATTCATACCAAAAAGTTTACTGATTGATAAAACATTTAGATAATTATTTTTCTAAGTAGCTAGCGTGCTAAACTTCTAATAACATTTAATGCATCAAAACATGTTGATTTTAAACATTAACTTTGGTCTCTTTGTGTCTATTTTTCTGATATGTATTACTTTTACCAAGAGCAATGAATATCCTATTAATACACTTATCTATACTTTCTGACACTGAAGATCATTGAAAATGATTTCAAAAGCATTCATTGAGACATAAATAATTGAGAGAGAGAAGCCCTGTTAAATATTTAGAAAATACATCTTTCCATTTTGATACTTGGCTGCACTACCCAATTAAAATTAATAGCATGAACATTTCCATCAAGATTAACAAGACACTAAGCAAAACACTAACAACGGGAAATAAAATATAGAGTTTGTCAAAGTAAAATACATAAGTTGCAGCAATGAGATGATGTGCTTCCTTTAGAGAAAGGTAGCTGCAGAAATGCTAGACATAGTTAAAACTTCATAAATTCATGTGAAAATTACCCAGTATAGTTCTGTGACATTTTACATGGTTACATTATATCAGAATGTCACAGGAGACTATAGGTACAAACTAATGCAGAGGGAGAAAAGTAGATGAGAGGAGATGGCTTATAAGGTAAATAAATCAACTTATGAGTGAATATGGTAGAAAGCTAAGGATGATTGATTTTCTTTGCCTTGCTTTTCCACTGAAATACTCACGAAAATTTTAAAACACCACAGCAAGAATAATGAAATCTAAGACTACGCACAGCTAATCTGTCAGACACCAGCAAGGTTTTTAACCCACAAAAATGCAAATTAGACACAGAGTCAGAACAAAGAAAGACCCTAGGTTATTTCCTCCCATTACACAATCAGAAAACGAAGATACAGTTCCTGTACTGCCAGACAAACTAGACTACACCAAAACTGCCTTCTAAGGTAGTCTGATCTATTTTGCTTGAATGTGCATCCCCACACATACACACACACCACCAAGCAAGTATTAATGCATCTCCTCTATTACTCAGGTATAGTTATGGCATCTTTGCTGGCTATACAAGTGTGCTATACCTCTCTCACCGTCTCCCTAGGTGCTAATGGACATAAAGTGAAGTATGTACTTTAGGGGAAGATGATTGCCGTCTAAAGAAACCCAGAACTTTGTTAAGCTATCTTAGTAGGGTAAAGGAGGAAGGACTGTTCTCTGGTGCCAGTAAATCTCACCCACTCTGTACAGGGGCAATAAGTGATGTCTATTGCCTTCAGGGAGTGTTCCACTTTTATTACCCTTCCCCCTGCCTGTTTCTCTGTAAATGTTATTTGGCACATACACATGGCTGTCCAACTAGTATTGAATCCTGGGAGAGAGAAATGTGGGCATTTTCCCCCAAGATGTGAACTGGGCTGTGCTTGGATGTGCTCTAACATCACCCTGTAGACAGGAGCCTAACTTCAGAGAACCTAGGCTGATGATGATGTATGCTGTTCTACTCATCCTGGTCCTGTTTATTCTGTGACTAATAAATGCCATTAGAACAGTGTCTGGTCTGTGCTCTGCTCTAAATGGTCTTCACTAAAAGCTTGTGAATATAGTGGCATTGCAATCTTGTAGAAGAAGTAGTGGCATTCAGGAATATAAAGTCCATGAGCAGAACAATACTAGATAAATAAACATACCAAAAATATGTATGTGAAATAATCATATCAACTCTACATCCAGTTACAGATAAAAGCAGAACTGTAATCCCAACCATATGTGTGTTCTCTCTTCTGATTATAAAATTCATACATGCCCAGTTGATTTAAAAACATACAGAAAAAATAATTAACCTATATTAATAACCTATATTAATGTTTTAGATTGTATCCTTCTATACTAATCTCTGTGTGTGTATGCCTGTGTATTTTCTCTTATAATTCTTAAATGATGAGAAACATTTTATTATTGAAACTTGGAATAGTCTTTTTTAAAATTACATAAACTTTGCAAGAATAAAAATAGTATAAGAAACGTAATCAAGAGTACTCTTTACACAGACTCACCATTGTTAACTTCTGCTCCACGTGCTATATCATTTGTGCATTCTCTCTTCCTCTCTCTCTCTCTCTCTCGCTGGCTCCCTGGCTCTCACTCTTGCACTTGCTCTTGCTCTATATCTAGTTCTCCCAAACTATTTGAGAGTAAGTTGCATATGTCATGATATTATGGCCCTGTAATATAATATTTCACAAGTGCTATCTTGACTCCGTTTTGAGATCATGGCTAAAAACTCTCAATCCCCATTGGGGGCAATTTGCTAAGCTTACACCTCAACTACTTCGTTTATCAGGCTCTAATATTCCTGAGCTACAGTACACATACTCAACTGCCAGAGGCCCCAAGATGTCTAACACCTAGAGACTACCCTTTCTTTCTTGAGTCTACAGAGTTATTCAAAACACCCAAATCCACAGGAAGTCCTTGAAACTGAGCTAACCCTATCCTGCTGGCTACAGGGGTTCACCTCCTACAGTTTTAGCTTGATGTTACTCTGTCCCAGATACAACCCCCCATGTGGCCCTGCAAGGCAGCCTTCTCTCCTTTGGAACTACAAGTAACAAAGAGTGACTTTCATCTCTCCAAATGTCTTTGTGTTGTGTTCTCCCATCCAAAGAACCTATAATTATACCTAATATCATGTAATTATGCAACAGGTTCTTTATTCCTAAACATTTCACTGAGTATTTCCTAAGAATAACCTCTTATATAAGCACAGTACTGTTATTAACTTTAGTAGAATTAACATCGATAGAATATTTTATCTAATCTAATGTTCATACAGTAATTTTGTCAGTTGTATAAACATGTCTTTTATAGCATTTCCCCCTTCTAAGACAGGATCCAGTTAAGGATCAGGTATTGCGTGTAGTTGTCATGTATCTTTGTTGTTGTTGTTGTTAGCTGCCATCAAGTCAGTTCCATCTCATGGCAACACTACGTAGAAAAGAATGAAACACTGGTCCTGTGCCATCCTCACAATCATTGCTATGCTTGAGCTCACATCTTTGTAGCCACTGTGTCAATCCATCTTGTCGAGGGTCTTCCTCTTTTTTGCTGACTCTCTCTACTTTAGCAAGCATGATGTCCTTCTCCAGGAACTTGTCCCTCCTGATAACATGTCCGAAGTACATGAGATGAAGTCTTGCTATCCTTACTTTTAAGGAACATTCGGACTGTACTTCTTCCAAGACAGATTTGTTCTTTCTTCTGGCAGTCAGTGGTATATTCAATATTCTTAGACAACACCATAACTCAGTTCTTCTTCGGTCTTCCTTTATTCACTGTATAGCTTTTGCATGCATATGAGGCAATTGAAAACACCACAGCTTGGGTCATGCCCACCTTAGTCCTCAAAGTGACATCTCTGCTTTTTAACACTTTACAGAGGTCTTTTGCAGCATATTTGCCCAATGCAATACGTCGTTTGATTTCTTGACTGCTGCTTCCATGGGCATTGATTGTGGATCCAAGTAAAATGAAATCCTTGACAACTTCAATATTTTCTCCATTTATCATGATGTTGCTTATTGGTCCAGTTGTGAGGATTTTTGTTTTCTTTGTGTTGAGGTGTAATCCATACTAAAGACTGTAGTCTTCAAGTCCTCTTCTCCTTCAGCAAGCAAGGTTTTGTCATCTGCATATTGCAGGTTGTTAATGAGTCTTTCTCCAATGCTGATGCCCCATTCTTCTTCATACAGTCCGGCTTCTTGGATTATTTGCTCAGCATACAGATTGAATAAGTATATGAAAAGATACACTCCAGAAGCACACATTTCCTGATTTTAAACCACGCGGTATCCCCTTGTTCTCGAATAACTGTCTCTTGGTCTATGTAAAGGTACGTCATGAGCACAGTTAAGTGTTCTGGAATTCCTATTCTTGGCAATGTTATCCATAACTTATGATCCACACAGTTGATTGCCTTTGCATAGACAATAAAACACGGGTAAACGTCTTTCTGGTATTTTCTGCTTTCAGCCAAGATCCATCCGACATCAGCAATGATATTCCTCATTCTATGTCCTTTTCTGAATCCAGCTTGAACTTCTGGCAGTTCCCTGTCAATGTACTGCTGCAACCATTTTTAAATTTTCTTCAGCAAAATTTTCCTTGCATGTGATATTAATAATATTGTTTGATAATTTCCGCCTTCTGTTGGATCACCTCTCTTTGGAGTGGGCACAAGTATTGATCTCTTCCAATCAGTTAGCCAGGTAGCTGTCTTCCAAATTTCTTGGCATAGACAAATGAGCGCTTCCAGGGTTGCATCCATTTGTTGAAACACCTCAGTTGGTATTCCATAAATTCCTAGAGCCTTGTTTTTCGCTAATGTTGTCAGTGAAGCTTGGAATTCTCCCTTCAATACCATCGTTTCTTGATTATAGGCTACTTCCTGAAATGGTTGAAAGACAACCAATTCTTTCTGGTACAGTGACTCTGTATTCCTTCCATCTGCTTTTGATGCTTCCTGCGTCATTCAATATTTTGCCCATAGAATCCCTTGGCATTGCGACCCAAGGCTAGAATTTTTTCTTCAATTCTTTCAGCTTGAGAAATGCCAAGTGTGTTATTCCCTTTTGGTTTTCTAACTACAGGTCTTTGCACTTGTCATTAAAATACTTTACTTTGTCTTCTCAAGCTGCCCCTTGAAATCTTCTGTTCTGCCCTTTGACTTCATCACTTTTTTCATTCACTTTATCTACTCTGAATTCAAGAGAAACTTTCAGAGTCTCTTCTGACATCAATTTCAGTCTTTTCTTTCTTTCCTGTCTTTTTAATGACCTTTTGTTTTGTCCATGTATGATGTCCTTGATGTCATTCCACAACTCATATGGTCTTCAATCATTAGTACTCAATGCATCAAGTCTATTCTTAAGATGGTCTCTAAATTCAGGTGGGATATACTCAAGGTCATATTTTGGCTCTTGTAGACTTGTTTTAATTTTCTTCAGCTTCAACTTGAACTTGCGTATGAGCAATTGATGGTCTGTTCCACAGTCAGCCCCTGGCCTTGTTCTGACTGATGATATTAAGCTTCTCCATCATCTCCTTCCACAGATATAGTCGATTTGATTCCTGTGTATTCCACTGGCAAGGTCCATGTGTATAAAATAAAAAAAAGAAACCATTGCCATGGAGTCTATTCTGACTCATAGCCACCCTATAGGACAGAGTAGAACTGCCCCACAGGGTTTCCAAGGAGCGGCTGGGGGATTCCAACTGCCGACCTTTTGGTTAGCAGCCAAACACTTAAGCACTGCACCACCAGGGCCATGGGTATAGTAGCTACTTATGTTGCTGAAAAAAGATATTTCCAATGAATAAGTCATTGGTTTTGAAATATTCTATCATGCGATCTCCAGAATCATTTCTATCACCAAGGCCTATTTTACAATTATCTATCCTTCTTCTTTGTTTCCAACTTTCACATTCCAATCACCAGTAATTATCAATGTATCTTGCTTGAATGGTTGATCAATTTCAGACTGCAGAAGTTGGTAAAAATCTTCAACTTCTTCATCTTTGGCCTTAGTGGTTGGTGTATAAATTTGAATAATAGTCGTATTAACTGGTCTTCCTTGTAGGTGTATGGATATTATCCTATCACTGACAGAGTTGTACTTCAGATAGAGCTTGAAATGTTCTTTTTGACCATGACCATCCCTCTTCAATTTGTCACTCCTGGCATAGTAGATCATATGATTGTCTGATTCAAAATGGCCAATACCAGTCCATTTCTGCTCACTAATGCCTAGGACATCGATGTTTATGCATTCCATTTCATTTTTGACAACTTCCAATTTTCCTAGATTCATACTTTGTACATTCCACATTTGATTATTAATGGATGTTTGCAGCTGTTTCTTCTCATTTTGAGTCGTGCCACATCAGCAAATAAAGGTCCCGAAAGCTTTACTTTATCCACGTCATTAAGGTCACCCCTACTTTGAACAGGCAGCTCTTCCCCTGTCTTATTTTGAGTGACTTCCAACCTGAGGGTCCCACTTCTGGCACTATATCAGGCAATGTTTGGCTGCTATTCATAAGTTTCTCACTGGCCAATTTTTTAGAAATAGATCGCCAGGTACTTCTTCCTAGTCTGTCTTAGTCTGGAAGCTCCACTGAAACCTACCTGTCCGCCATGGGTGACCCTGCTGGTATTTGAAATACTGGTAGCATAGCTTCTAGCATCACAGCAACATACAAGCCACCACAATATGACAAACTGACAAACATAACAGGTTGCATGTATCTTTAGCCTCCTCTAATACAGAATATTTCCATAACTTTTATTTGTATATTATGACATTAACATTTTTGAAGAATAAAGTTATTCACACACCTTTCTAATAGAATGTTTCTCATTTGGGATTTGTCTGATATCTCTTCATGATTAGATTCAGCTTACACGTTTCCAACAAGTACACCACATAAATAATGTTGTGTCCTTCTCAGGGTATCATATCTGGAAGCATATGATGTCCATCTTTCTCTCTCATTGGTGATATTAATTTCTGATCATCTGGTCAAATGGTTGTCCCATTTTTCCACTGCATAATTATGATTTTTCTCCTTAAAACCAACAGTCTATGGGAAGACACTTTTAGACAATTCAAATATCCTGTTCCTCATGAAAGTTTCTGCCAGATTTTAGGACCCATTGATAATTCCTGCCTGTTCCAGTCTTTGCTCTGATAATTGCTAAGTGATAATTTCCAAACTCCAACATTTGTGAGAGGTGGGGCCATGATCACAGAGTAGTCAGACACTTCCTGTGGTCCCTCTTACAAGAAAGACCCAAAAAAACAAGTGAATCTATTATATACGAAAATCTAGGAGCCCTGAACACCAAAGGCAAAGTTGAGGAATTGGACTGAGTGGCAGGGGGAGGGAGAGACAGTTCAGAAGCAGTGAGGAGTTGCCAGACCTGACTTGGCAGGAGCTGGCATCCTTCAGGCCGGATGAGCTGGTGTGCATGGTGAGGCAAGCAGAGGTGCTCCGGAGGCATTTTCCACTTTGTGAGAGACCGAGCCACAAAAAGTCTACTTGGGCCTCCAGATCCAGCGAAAAGAGGTGCTCAATCAGCAAAAGATATCTATGTGCATCTGACCTACCACACTGATCAAAAAACACCCCCTTTGGGAAAAACCTCTCCCCCATTTACCTGCCCCCCTCCTCTCTGCACCAGGTCTTGGGCCAGCTTCAGTGATTGCCGAGTCCCTGCGCCAGAGGGAGGACACTTCATGCACCCTGAGCCATTCTCTTGGCCTTGGAGAGGGAATAAATTAACAAACAGGAAAAGATAATCTTCCAGCTCCCCTAAGCCGGGAACTCAGGGGAAGAACAGCTCCTTTGACTAGGCACAGGCATAAGGGGTCCACAGACCTGCATAGACCTGTGTGGGCCTATTTCAACAGCATAAGGCCTCATTAACCACAGCACAACAGGGTATATACCTGAAGCCTAACTTCAACTGTTTCAGCTATATGGTGAAGTGGTAGGGTTGTGACATTTGATGCTGCTCTGTCCATTAGGCAGGGTCGTCACCTACCCACATCAGGGGCCTGAGGACTGGTGGCTCCACCCACATCTCCTAGCCACCTGCAACAGGGGCCCAAGAATAAGTGGTGCCTCCCAGTCCTTACAGTCAACAGCATTGGGTGCTCATAGTCCAGCTGCAAAATCCACGCACCTATGCATTTTAGGAAACAGGGACATGCTTTCCTTCCAGACCTTCAGGGGCAGCCATCAGCCCCCTGCCTTGCTCAGTGTGTGACCCCCTACTGCAGCCAGATACCTGTGCCTACACCAATCACCCCTTCCTGTCTAGGATTGTAGGTGAGAGCATGCACCACACACTTGGTGACTGACTGACTGGACACCTGAGCTGAATCCAAACAAGAAATGTAAACAGACTCCTGGGCTCACATACCTAGTAACAGATCTAACCACCTGGTGACAGGACATTAAAGCTTCAAAGGTGCCAATAATCAAACCAGCTCACACGAGCAGCTTATTTGGGCATATCAAAACCAAATAAAAAAAGAAGCTAGGACACAGTAAGCAAACATAAAATAAATATAATAACTTATTGATGGCTCAGGGACAGCAGTCAATATCAAATCACATAAAGAGGCAGACCATGATGGCTTAAGGAAGAGACCAAAACAAAGAATGAAGAACTTTTCTGGAGGAAGAGAATTTCTTGAAATTAGTGGAGGTAGAATACAAAAGATTAATATACACAACTCTTCAAGAGATCAGGAAGGAGGTCAGCCAAAACACATAACAAACCTAGGAACATACAGACAAAGCAATAGAGGAACTTAAGAAGATTAGAAAAGAGCATAATGACAAATTTATCAGGCTGCAAGAATCCATAGAGAGAGAGCAATCAGAAATTCAGAAGATTAACAATAAAATTTCAAAATTAGACATCTCAATGGAAAGTCATAAGAGCAGAATTGAGGCAATCAAAGTCAGAATTAGTGAGACTGAAGATAAAGCACTTGACACCAACTTACGTGAAGAAAAATCAGAGAAAAGAATTTTAAAAAATGAAGAAACCCTAGAATTATGTTGGACTCTACCAAGAGAAATAACCTATGTGCGATTGGAGTAGCAGAACGGGGGGCGGATAACAGAAAATACAGAGAGAATTGTTGAAGATCTGTTGTCAGAAAACTTCCCTGATATCGTGAAAGATGAGAAGATATCTATCCAAGATAATCATTGACTCCCACACAAGGTAGATCCCAAAAGAAAGTCACAAGACATGTTATAATCAAATTTGCCAAAACCAAAGATAAAGAGAGAATTTTCAGAGTGGCTAGGGATAAACAAAAAGTCATCAACAAAGGAGAGTCAATAAGACTAAGCTCGCACTACTCAGCAGAAACCATGCAAGCAAGAAAGCAATGGGATGACATATATAAAGCCTTGAAGGAAAAAACTGCCAGCCAAGAATTATATATCCAGCAAAACTCTCTCTCAAATATGATGGTGAAATTAGGGCATTTCCAGATAAACAGAGGTTTAGGGAATTTGCAACAACCAAACCAAAATTATAAGAAACACTAAAGGGAGTCCGCCAGTTAGAAAACCAATAACATCAGATAACAACCGAAGACTAGAACACAGGACAGAACAACCAGATATCAACCCAGATAGGGAAGTCACAAAAATAAATCAAAGCTAAAACCCTGAAGATAGGAAAGCAAATACATCAATATGAAAATGATGACAACATTAAAATAAAAAAGAGGGACTAGAAAATGTAGTCACAGATCTTTCATATGGAGAGGAAGTCAACGCAATACAAAGAAATAAAAAAGTGATTTAAACTTAGAAAAATATGGGTAAATATTAAGGTAACCACAAAAGAAACTAACAATCCTACACATCAAAATAAAAAACAAATACAAAATCAACAACAATGAAAAAGATGAAAAGAAAATACATAAAGAAAAATGACTCAGCACAGAAAATTAAGTGGAACAAAGAAGCTGTCAACAACACACAAAACAAGATATCAAAATGACAGCACTAAACTCATACCTATCAATAATTACGCTGAATGTAAATGGACTAAATGCAACAATAAAAAGACAGAGAGTGGCAGAATAGATTAAAAAAACACGATCAGTCTATATGCTGCCTACAAGAGACACACCTTAGACTTAAAGACACAAACAAACTAAAACTCAAAAGATGGAAAAAATATATCAAGCAAACAACACTCAAAAAAGAGCAGGAGTGGCAATATGACAAAATAGACTTTAAAGTAAAATCCACCACAAAGGATAAGGAAGGACACTATATAATGATTAAAGGGTCAATATACCAGGACAACATAACCATAATAAATATTTACACGCCCATCGACAGGGCTTCAAAATACATAAAACAAACTCCAACAGCATTGAAAAGAGAGACAGCAGCTCCGTAATAATAGGAGATTTCAACAATCTCCAACATTTGCTACACATGTGCCAGTTGGTACGCACAATTCTATTGTAATCTAGAACCCTCCCTTCTCATCTGTCTGTCTGTTATATAACTATCTCATCTATACATTGATCAATCATTTGTTTCATATTCATATGTTCTCAAGGATTACTATTTTTAATTATTATTAATTTGTAATATACTTTATAATTTATTATTGTCCTTAGTTATTTTGATGCTCAAAGTGTCCCAGATTTGACCAGTAAGAGCCTCCTTGAACTGTCTCATTTGTCCTTGGTGCATATCCTCTACATTTTTAAAGCACTTCCTTACTTCTGGTATAACAAGATGTTCCAGGCTAATCTTACACCTACTCTGTTCAAACCCTGGAACTGACCATTTCCACAGTGATCTCTGGTTCCTTTTTTTTTTTTTTGTTAAATGTTGTTGTTGTTGTTGAGAATATACACAGCAAAACATACACCAATTCAACATTTCTACATGTACAACTCAATGACTTTGATAACATTCTTTGAGTTGTGCAACCATTCTCACCATTCTTTTCTGAGTTGTTCTTCCCCCATTAACATACACTCACTACCCCCTAAAGTTCCTATCTAATCTTTCCAGTTGCTGTTCACCTTTATTCCATATAGATAGTTCTTAAAAGAATATATGCTCGAGGCAGACTTTTTTTACTGGTTAAGCTAAATTATTGTTTGGTTTTAAGAAATTTTCAGGGGATATTTTTGGTTTAAGGTTTAAAGGTTATCTCAAGGCAATAGTTTTAGAGGTTCATCCAAACTCCATGGCTCCAGGAAATTTGGAGTTCATGAGAATTTGAAATTTTGTTCTGCATTTTTCCCCTTTTTAACAGGATTCTTCTATAGAATCTTTGATCAAAATGTTCAGTAATGGTAGCTGGGCACCATACTGTTTTTCTGGTCTCATGACAAAAGAGGCAGTTGTTCATGGAGGCAATTAGCCACACATTCCATATCCTCCCCCTATTCTTGACTCTTCTTCTTCCTCTGTTGCTGAAGGCGAATAGAATCCAATTGTTGTGCCTTGGATGGCCACTCACAAGCTTTAAAGATCCCAGGTAGTATGCAACGAACTAGCAGGTAGAACAGAAGCCCTAAGCATGTTATTAGGCCAATTAACTGGGATATCCCATGAAATCATGACCCTAAACCTCCAAACCAAGAAACAGTATCCCATGAGCTTTTTGGTTGCACATTAGCAGCCTCAGAAGCTAATCTTTTTTATTTTTATTTTTTGGTCATTGTTGTAAATGTATCTGGCTCCTTTTAGTGGGGAGTGCTATTTCAGCCTAAGATCTGGGTCCTAGATGTGCCTATGGAGACTGGTAAGAACATAACACATTCATTCATTTGCTCAATACTATAAAACATTTAAAATAGTTTCCCAATTGCTTTGACCATACATTACAAAAACAATAAAAAAAGCTACTTAAAGTGAAACAAAACACCAAGATGTGTTTGATGTTCTCCCAAACAAATCCCATCTGAAGAAAGAGTGCTTACAGTCAAATGTTGTGTTCAAAAGTTACTTGTATTCGTTTGTTATTAATGCCATAGAAAAATATAGATTATTTAAAGTCTTCTAGTACCAAAAAATAAAGGAGTGCTCAAAAAGTGGATGGGAGGAGGGGAATGGTGATATGTGAAAAGGAAAAAAGTACCCTGAAAGAGATCACAAAGCTGGAACAATCTGAGCAACAAAATGATATGATACTATTTAATTATAGGAGCCCTGGTGGTACAGTGGTTGAGAGCTTGGCTGCTAATAAAAAGGTCTGTAGTTCGAATCCACCAGCTGCTCCTTGGAAATCCTATGGGGCAGTTCTACTCTGTCCTATAGGGTCACTGTGAGTTGGAATCAACTCAATGACAATGAGTTTCGGGATTTGATTATAACCCCCAAAATATAATAAATATCTATGAGTCCATATTGATATAAATAATCAAATGAATAAATGTGTGGGAGGAAAAGAGAAATAATTCTTATAGAATAATTCCAAATAATAAATGTTGAAGGAATAAGGGATATAGAAAATCATCTTTACAACAGTACAGTAATAATTGCAAGATCCACAGATGAATGATACAATTATTTGAAGGATGTCTTACATTTTAGAGATATGTACTGAAATGTTACAGATAAAATGTTTCAATGTCTTATAAACAAAAATCAAACCTGCTGCTGTCAAGTCAATTCTGACTCATGACAACCCCATGTGTTAAAGAGTTGGACTTGGCTGTCATCTTTACAGAAGCAGATTGCCAGGTCTTTCTTCTGTGGTTCAAACCACCAACCTTTAGGTTAGTAGTCAAGGACAGACCATTTGTGTCACCCAGGGACCTTATTACTGTAAAATAAATAATCATTGGGGGAGTTGCTATGTGTTGATGTTTTTGAAGTTGGGTGTTTTATTATACAATTATACTATCCATTATTATATTATGAGTTTTATTACACTATTCTTTCTAATATTGTATGTTAGAATGTTTATAGTAAAAAGTAATAATGATGGTACTAAAATAATTAAAATTATGTGTTTTTGAAAAGTATATCTATTGACTAACAGATGAGTTTTATTAAATTAATGGGTATATTAAAAATCATATTTAAATAAATTCAAATATAAAATTATTTCAAAAATAACATACCTGTACATACATTTTTGTTTAGAACATCTGACAATTAATAAGTGAAATATTTATTCTTGATACATATTCACTTATTTTTATTAGTTTCTTACCCTTATATGACTCTTATGTTACTTATATTTCCTACGGAATTTTTTTTTTTAATACAGACTTGTTTTTGTTAGGTTTCCTGAAATGTTCTTCAAATCTACAATTTATCTTTACTGTAGACCAACAAACATATTTTCAATTGAGAAATTAAAGTGTTTGAGGTACCTGGTAGGCTCAGATAAATTCTTATCAAGTGGAAGAGGTTCTCTACTCTAATTCTTTTAAGTAATGGAGTATGCGACAATATTGGACTGAATATTTTCACACTTAGTGTTTTTTTTGCTCCCATTCATAATATCTTTTTTTATTGTGGTAAAAACAACACAATTTGCCATTTCAATATTCTTCACATTTACAATTCAGTGGCTAATTATGTTTATCATGTTATTCAACCATCACCATTATGTTTCCAAAATTTTCCATCATCCTTAACAAAATCTCAGTATCCCCTAAACAATGAGCTCCACTTTTCCCCTCCCTCCCGCCTGCCCCTGGTAATCACTAATAAACTTTGGTCTTCATGCATTTGCCTATTCTAGATATTTCATGTAAGTGGTATCATACAATATTTGTCCTTTTGTGACTGACTTATTTTACTCAGTATAATGTTTTCAAGGCCATATCTTTCTTAACAAATATTTTACAGGGCAAAATTCATCAGTTTGTCTTCACATATGATATAATTGAATACTTTGATAAATGTATTTATTGCCAAACCACAAGCCTTCTCAATTCCATTTCATTATAGTACAAAATATAAACTTATACCATTAGATATTGGATTTTTGAAATCTTTTTTCAAGAAGCTGAGATGTTTCAAAGTACCTTTATAGAATTTCAAAACTAAAGTTACTTGAATTAGTTAAGATTTCATTTGTTCATTTCCTCACTTGGTTTAGTAGAGATGCATTTAAAGATCTTCCTGTTTGTAAGCTTTGTGTTCATTAAAAGAAATTTACTAAAATTTGAAAAGTTGAATATTCGCAATTCCATTCGCTGACTATTTTAATTAAATAGTTTCTATTCATTTTGAAAAAAATGCAACCAAAATTGGAATGTTTACAAAATAGCTTAAAGAATCACAGGACATTTAGGGTTATTTATGAATTATTTCTTCAAAGACTTAAATATTTCTGAATTCCAATAAATTATAGGCAGCAAAAAAGGAAAGCATGTAAAGTGGTTTTATTCCAACATCAGCTTCATCAAAAAATAATTCTATTACTCAGTGTATATACAAAATATTTGTAGACTTTGACGATTACAGTTTCTATCATGATTAGCAGAATGTGAAAGTTTATTTGGAACCATTTATGAATTACGTCTACATCACAATTCTCAGTATATTTATGCTCCATAGTGTCCTTAATTTAGTAAAACACTGTTTTCTCAAAATGCTGAATTCCACCAATGTTGCATTCGTATTATTACTAAAGAAACAAATAATTTTATCTTTAATGTTGACTGTACAACAGCATTTAGGGAACTATTAAATGTTTTACCTACAACAGAACAAACTTCTAAAACTTATATATATATGTATATTTATATATTATATATTTTATTTTTATATGATGCCATTATGCTTTTAGGTCTATACATATTAATATGTATTGATATTTTTCTTTTCCTTTTATACAATATTCAATTGTATGAGTAAACTTTTGTTCATTCATTGACTTCCTAACTAAAAGATAGATAGGTTGTTTCCAATTTTCCACTCTAATAAATTATGCTGCAATGCATATGTTATTTACATATCCTTGAGAATATATGGGTGATTTTCTCTGATGTAAAGTTGTGCAGAAGGAATTCAAGAATGGTAAAAAAGTATGGTCATCTTAAATTTTACTAGACCTTGACAAATTGCACTCCAATGGCCTTATTACAATTTCGCTTCAATTCAACCAGTATTATACAAGACTGTGGGTTTTCTCAAACCCTTCCAAAAAATTGATATTATTAGATTTTTTACCAAGCAAAAAGTTTGAAATGGCTTATCAATGTTTTAATTTGTCATTTCCTGATTACTAGTGAATTTCAGCATCTTTTCATAATTTTGTTAACTATTATTTTTTTCTCTCACTAACTTGTATTTTTACATTCTTTGTACATTTTGAATTTGCCTGTTAGCCTTTTTCTAACTGATTTTTAGAATTTGTTTACATAAAGTTTAACTCACACAATGACTATTCAGTTAATTGTTTTTGTCACAATGACTTTTGAAAAATACTACGTACTGCTTTTCTTATGACTTCTTTATTTTCAGTATAAAATCCTTTTCACCTCAAAACAGACTAAATGAATGTGCTATGAGAAGTTACATTTCAATGTTAAAGTTTTAGGAAAATACAGATCTACCAATTTAGTACCCACAAAAGTTTCCAGATAGAGAATACTTACAAAACACATTGGAATTGTATGCCACATTTAGAAAAACTCAAAATGTTTTCTTTATGTATATGCACCAAGCAAAAATGATGAAGAGGTTCATGTTCTATAACTGTTCGTCTGTTACACTTGTGTACTCTTTCCATGTTTTACAATATATTCTGATTAGACATTATTTTTGCACTAAAAGCATTTTTTATGCTATATTTTTATTGGTAAGTGCAATTTGAGAGCACAGAATTCATTGGCCCCAATATTTTGAAAAATTGATGAACAAAAGTGGTACAGAAAAAGAAAAGAGAGAAGTGGAGCCATTATGGTGCTATAGACAAAAGCACCATGCTGCCTCTCTGCAGCAAAGACCAAAAAACTAAGTAAAACAGACACAAATGTCAATCCTGGAACCCTAAGTACCAAATGAAGGAACAAAGAACTCGATCAAGCATCAAATAGAGTAAGAAATGACAGAGAACAGAAAACGAGGAGAGAACCAACAACATCAGACAACAACCTGAATCTAGCACATAAGACAGCATTAGCCAGATAACAACCTAGATAATGAACTCTCAAGGATAAAACAAAACTAAAAAATTTATAACAGGCAATGACCGCCCTGACAGGGAATACAACAGAGAGTCCTTGACGGAGCAGGAGAAAAGTGTGGAGCAGAACTCAAATTCACATAAAGAGACCAGACTTAATGGTCTGACTGAGACTGGAGGAATTCCCAAAGCCATGACCCCTGGACGCTCTGTTAACCCAGAATTAATTCCATTCATGAAGCCCACTATTCAGACAAAGATTAGACTGGACTATCAAACATAAATAATACTTGTGAAGAGTGTGCTTCTTAGTTTAAGCAGATACATGGGATCAAATGGGCGGCTCCTGCCTGGAGGCAGGATGAGAAGGCAAGAAGGGACAGGAGCTGGGTGAATGGACACTGGAAACCCAGGGTGGAAAGGGGAAGTGTGCTGTCATATTATATGGATTGCAATCAATGTCACATAACAATATGTGTATAAATTATTGGATGGAAATCAACTTGTTCTGTAAACTTTCACCTAAAGAACAATAAAAAAACTAAAAAAAATTTACAACAGGAAACTAGAGACATCAACCTGTAAATGACAACAAGGTCAGAACAAAAAAAGAAGGAATAAACAGTGTAGGTATAGAATTTTAAAATGGAGAGGAAGTCAAGGTGTTATCAAGTAACAAATGACTGGTTTAAACTTAGGAAGATAGGAAGAATGTTCATGGTAACTGCAAAGAAAATTAACAAACCTATTCATTAAAATAAAGAAGAAAAACATAAAGTCTCTGTAAACACAAAATCTACAAAAACGAAAGAAATGAAAAAAACACAAACAAAAGGAATTCAGCACAGAAGAGTAAGAGGAACAAATAAAACATCAGCACCACAAAAAAAGACTACAAAATGACAGCAATAAACTCACACCTATCAATAATCACATTGAAAGTAAATGGCTTAAAAAAAAACCCAAACCTGTTGCCATTGAGTCGATTCTGACTCATAGTGACCCTATAAAACAGAGTAGAACTGCCCCATAGCATTTCCAAGGAGCGACAGGTAAATTTGAACTGCTGACCCTTTAGTTAGTAGCCAAGCTCTTAACCATTGTGCCACCGGGGCTCCAAATGGCTTAAATGCATCCATAAAGAGACAGAGAGTGATTGAATGGATAAAAAAAGGACCAATTATATGCTATCCACAAAAGACACATCTTAGAAACAAGGACATAAATTTATTAAAAATCAAAGGATGGAAAAAATATATCAAGTAAACAGGTACCAAAGAAGAGCAGGAGTAGCAATACTAATCTCAGATAAAATAGACTTTAAAATAAAAAATGCAAAGAAGGGCATTATATAATGATTACAGGGACAATCCACCATGAAGATATAACCATAATAAATATCTACGCACCCAATGACAGGGCTCCAAAATACATAAACTCTAACAGCACTGAAAAGAGAAATTGACAGTTCCACAAAAATAATAGGAAACTTCAACACACCACTCTCGGTAAAGGACAGAACATCTAGAAAGAAGCTCAACAAAGATACAGAAGAACTAAAGGCCACAGTCAACCAACTTGACCTCATAGACATGTATAGAACACTCCACCCAACAGCAGCAAAGTACATATTCTTTTCCAATTAATATGGAACATTCTCTAGAATAAACCACATCTTAGGTCACAAAGCAACCCTCAAAAAAATCCAAAACACTGAGATAATACAAAATATCTTCTCTGATCCCAAAGTCATAAAATTAGAAATTAATAACAAGAAGAGCAAGGGGAAAAAAATCAAATACATGGAAACTAAATAGCACTCTGCTTAAAAACCACTGGGTAATAGAAAAAATCAAAGGTGGATTAAAAAAATTCCTAAAATCAAACGAGAATGAAAACACATCCTACCAAAACTTTTGGGACACAGCAAAGGCAGTGCTCAGAAGTCAATGTACAGCAATAGATACACACATCAAAAAGGAATAAAGGGACAAAATCAAAACGTTAGCTATACAACTCAAACAAATAGAAAGAAAACAGCAAAAGAAGCCCGCAGCTACAAGAAGAAAGGAAATAATAAAGATCAGAGCAGAAATAAATGAAATATAGAATAGAAAAACAATAGAAAAATCAACAAAACCAACAGTTGGTTCTTTGACAGGATCAACAAAATCAACAAACCACTGGCCAAATCGACAAAAGAAAAACAGGAGAGAATGCAATTAACCCAAATAAGGAATGAAATGGGGGACATTACAACATACCCAATGGAAATAAAAAGGATCATAACAGAGTACTATGAAAAACTATACTCCAACAAATTTGAAAACCTAGAGGAAATGGACAAATTTCTAGAAACACATTACCTACCCAAACTAATACAAATTGATATTGAAAATCTGAACAGGCCCATAACAAGAGAAGAGATTGAAAAGGTAATTAAAAAAACAAAAACAAAAACCTCCCAGCAAAAAAAGTCCTTGGCCCAGATGGCTTCACTGGAGAATTCTACCAAACATTCAGAGAAGGGCTTACACCAGTACTACTCAAACTATTTCAGAACATAGAAAAATAAGGGATACTTCTGAATTCATTCTATGGAGCCAGTATAACCTTCATACCAAAACCAGGCAAAGACACCAAAAAAGGAACTCTACAGACCAATATCCTTCACGAATACAGATGCAAAAATTCTCAACAAAATTCTAGCCAATAGAATTCAGTATCATATCAAAAAAATAATGCATCACAACCAAGTGGGATTCAGACCAGGTATGCAAGGATGGTTCAACATTAGAAAATCGATCAATGTAATCCACCACATAAACAAAATAAAAGAAAATAATCACATGATCATTTCAATCGACACAGAAAAGGCATTCAACAAAGTCCAACACCAATTCCTGATAAAAACTCTCAATAAAATAGGTATAGAAGGGAAATTCCTCAACATAATAAGAGGCATCTATACAAAACCAACAGCCAACATCAATCTTAATGAAGACTGAAAACATTCCCCTTGAGAACAGGAATAAAACAAAGATGCCCTATATGACCATTCCTGTTTAACATTGTGCTGGAAGTCCTAGCTAGAGCAATAAGGGAAGAAAAAGAAATAAACGGCATCCAAATTGGTAATGAAGAAGTTAAACTGTCCCTATCTGTGGATGATATGATACTATACATAGAAAACTGACAAGACTCCACGAGAAAACTACTGGAACTAATAGATTCAGCAGAGTAGCAGGATACAAGATAAACACACAAAAAATCAGTTGGATTCCTATTCCTATACACCAATAAAGAGAACGATGAAAAGGAAACCAGGAAAACAATACCGTTCATAATAGTCCCTAAAATAATAAAATACTTAGGAATAAATCTAACCAGTGATGTAAAAGACCTATACAAAGATAACTACAAAACACTACTGCAAGAAACCAAAAGAAATCTACGTAAATGGAAAAGCATAACATGCTCATGGAAAGGTAGACTCGACATTGTGAAAATGACAAATCTACCCAAAGCAATCTACAAATACAATGCAATCTCAATAAAAATACCAATAGCATTCTTTAAAGAGATGGAAAAATTAACCATTAACTTCATATGGAACGAGAAGAGGCCCTGGATAAGTAAACACTACTGAAGAAGAATAAAGTAGGAGGACTTGCACTACCTGACCTCAAAACCTACTATACAGCTATGGTAGTCAAAACAGCCTGGTACTGGTACAATGACAGATACGTTGACCAATGGAACAGAATTGAGAACCCAGATGTAAATCCATCCATCTACAGTCCCCTGATCTTTGACAAGGGCCCAAAGTCTATCAAATGGGGAAAAGACATTCTTTTTAACAAATGCTACTAGAAAAATTGGATGTCCATCTGCAAAAAAAAAATGAAACAAGACCCATACCTCACACCATACACAAAAACTAATTCAAAATTGATAAAAGACCTAAATATAAAACCAAAAACTATAAAGATCATAGAGACTCTAATACACAGCATTAGCAGGATACAAACCATAACTAACAACACTCAAACTCCAGAAGATAAGCTAGATAACTGGGATCTTCTAAAAATTAAACACCTATGCTCATCAAAAGACTTCATCAAAAGAGTAAAAAGAGAACCTACAGACTGGGAAAAAAATTTTGGGTATGACAAATCCGACAAAAGTTTAATCTCAAAAATCTGCAGGAAAATCCAACAACTCTACAACAAAAAGACAAATAATCCAGTTAAAAAATGGACAAAGGAACCAGAGACTTCATCAGCCTGAGACCAGAAGAACTAGATGGTGCCTGGCTACCATCAATGAACGTCCTGACAGGGAACACAACAGAGGGTCCCCGATGGAGCAGTAGAACGATGGGATGCAGAACTCAAATACTAGTAAGAAGACCAGACTTAATGATCTGACTAAGACTGGAGGCACCCCAGAAAGCATGGCCCCTGTCTCTCCAAAACCCCAGAACTAAAACAATGTCCAAGGCCAACTCTTCAGACAGGGATTGGACTGGACTGTGGGACATAAAGTGATACTCGTGAAGAATGTGCCTCTTAGACAAGTAGATATAAGAGACCAAAGGGGCGGCTTCTGTCCAGAGATGAGAGGGGAAGGCAGAGAGAGTTAAGAGCTGGGGCAGAGGGGAGGAGTGTACTGTCGCAGAATGGAGTGAGCGGTTGGGGTCTCATAACAATGTATGTTAAAAAAAATTCTGTATGGGAGACTAACTTGAAATGTAAACTTCATTTAATTACATCAATTAAAAAATGGACAAAGGAAATGAATAGACACTTCACCAAAGACGACATTCAAGTGCTAACAGACACATGAGGAAATGCTGGCGGTCACTAGCCATTACAGAAATGCAAATCAAAACCACAATGAGATCCCATCTCACCCCGGCATTACTGGCACGGCACGAATGAAAATAAAAAAACAGAAAATAAGAAATCTTGGAGAGGCTGCGAGGAGATTGGAACTCTTACGCACTACTGGTAGGAATGCAAAATGTATACAATCATTTTGGAAAACGATATGGCACTTCCTTAGAAAGCTAGAGATAGAAATACCATATGGTCCAGCATTTCCACTCCTAGGAATATATCCTGGAGAAATAAAAGCCATCACATGAATAGACATATCCACACCCATGTTCATTGCAGCATTGTTCACAATAGCAAAAAGATGGAAACAACCTAAGTGTCCATCAACAGATGAAAGGATAAACTGTGGTACATACACACAATGGAATACCACACAACGATAAAGAACAATGATGAATCTACGAAGCATCTCACAACATGGATGTATCTGGAGGACATTATGCTGAGTGAAATAAGTCAATCACAAAAGGACAAATATTTTATGAGACCAGTACTATAAAAATTCATGAAAAGGTTTACACTCAAAAAGAAACATCTTTAATGGTTACAAGGGAGGGAAGGGGTGTGAGGGAATAACACTAAATAGACAATAGATAAGTAGTAAATTTGGTGAAGGGAAAGACAGTACACAATACTGGGGAAGCCAGCACAACTTGACCAAGGCAAGGTAATGGAAGCTTCATAGACTCATCCAAACTCCCTGAGGGACCAAATTACTGGGCTGAGGATTGGAGATCATGGTCTTGGGGAACATGTAGCTCAATTGGCATTATATAGTTTATAAAAAAAATGTTCTACATTCTACTTTGGTGAGTAGCATCTGGCATCTTAAAAGCTTGTGAGCGGCTACCTAAGATACTCCACTGGTCTCACCCCATCTGGAGCACGGGAGAATGAAGAAAATCAAAGACACAAGGGAAAGATTAATCCAAAGGACTAATGGACCACAACTACCATAGCCTCCACCAGACTGAGTCCAGCACAACTAGATGGTGCCCAGCTACCACCACCGACTGCTCTGACAGGGATCACAATAGAGGGTCCCAGACAGAGCTGGAGAAAAATGTATAACAAAATTCTAACTCACAAAAATAAAAGACCACTTACTGATCTGACAGAGACTGGAGAAACCCTGAGAGTGTGGCCCACAGACACCTCTTTAGCTCAGTAATGAAATCACTGCCGAGGTTCACCCTTCAACCAAAGATTAGACGGGCCCATAAAAAAAGAAAATGAGACTAAATTGGTACACCAGCCCAGGAGCAAGAACGAGAAGTCAGGAGGGGACAGGAAAGCTGGTAACGGGGAACCCAGGTTTGAGAAGGGAAGGGTGTTGACATGTCGTGGGGTTGGCAACCAATGTCACAAAACAACATGTGTATTAATTGTTTAATGAGAAACTAGTTTGCTCTGTAAACCTTCATCTAAAATACAATTTTTAAAAAACCTTCCTGAAAGGCTCCTGCACACATTCCTTTTCATAAGTATCATGCGCTATCATGCCTTCTCTTCATCTTCTAAGCAGCACAATAAACTTTGATTATATGACTATTTATTTTTAAACTATTTACTTAAAATTTTCATTTATGACATATAAACTTTTGTTCATTGTTCAAATGATATATTTTACTATCTGATAATTTGAGGGTTATGGTGTGTTGAAATGAAACACGTCTTGATTTTTTTCCATTAAAATTAATGCTTCTACTGTATCTGAGTAAACTTTTCCTGGACTCATAAATAAGGACCATAAACTCTGGACAGAAATGCAAAAAAAAAAAAAAAAAAAAAAGACCCGGAGGCCACAGAGAATGAACAAAACCTGGCAGAATTTGGAGGGAAGTTAAGAATTTTACAAGGGAGGGAAGGAGGTAAATTATCAGTTATTATAGCTATTAGTCTTAAGGTCGGGCCAAAGTTGGTGTCATCTGTGCTGGGGTTTTTCCAATGGAAAATCTACAGTCTTTCTGGCATGAATAACAAACAAGACAGAGTTTGTGGCAATTGCAGCCACTGGAAACTGAGGTGGAAATACCATAAATGAATAATCCAGAGAAAAGATTGTTTACATTTTGTGTGTAACCTCTTGCCAAGTCTCTGGCTAACCACTGAAACATGCATGTGTAAAGTAGACAGCAAATACTCAGCTGAAGATAAAAGACCTGTGGCAGTGAAGTCAACACGGCACTATAGACAGAAACACCAGCCTATCTCTCTACAACAAAGGCTTGAAAAACCAAGTAAAACAGATACAATCATCAATCCTGGAACCCAAGTGTCAAATGAAGGGATAAAGAATTCAACCAAGCACTAACGGAATAAGAAACTGACAAAGAACAGAGAATGAGGAGAGCTACGGAGTGGAGGTCCTCTACCAGCAAACTTGGCACGGACACGCCATCTTACACCCCTCAGTCACCAAGAACAGCAGACAGGGAGTACAGGAAGGCAACTTCAAGGAGTTCCCAGCAGGAGACAGAGCACCCCGGAACCAGGGAAACACGCTTTCCCACCCCCCACTCTTCTTCCCTCTGTTTGGCCTCCTCTGCTTTGCAGCGGGCTGCCATCACTCGGCTGGAGAGATGCCGGCTCTTTGCTGCTTGGATTTGCCCTGACCCCACCAGTTGGTTCCTTCAGTGTCTTTATTTGGCTGCTGGTTTTTTTTTTTTTTTTTTTTTGGCTTCTTTTTGTTTCTTCTCTCTCTCTCACCTCCGTCCTTTCCTTTCCCCCGCCTAGCTGGTGCTGTGTGCCATCTCTGCTCCTTCTTGGGCTGTACCATGCCATTCAGCTGGGGAGCCCCTTCCCTGGTCTGAGCAGCCAGGCTGGTGGGCTTCTTTGGGGCATTTTTTGTTGTTGTTGTTGTTGTTGTTTCTTGACTCTCTCTACCTTCCTTCCTTTCCTTTCTCCAAGTGCCATCTCCTCCACTTTCTGACAGGCTGTGCCACACCGCTTGGCTGGGGAACTGCTGGCACACACCTTGCCCAGTACACGCTGACATGCCAGTGGGCACCTTTGGGGCATTTTTTCCTCAGTTTCTTGTCTCTCTCTACCTTCCTTCTTTTCCTTTCTCCTGACCAACTGACTGCATGTGCTGTCTCCTCAGCTTTTTGATGGGCTATGCCACACCGCTTAGCTGCGAAGCAGCAGGCACATGGCTTCATCACTCCACACCACCATGTCAGTGGGCTCCCTTGGGGCATTATTCTTTTTTTTTTCTTCTTGTTTCTTATCTTTTTCTACCATACTTGTTTCCTTTCTCTTGACCACCTGGCAGCATGTGCTGTCTCCACCACTTTTGGATGGGCTGTGCCACGCCGCTCAGCTGGGGAAACACCGGCACGCCAGGGGTTCCCTCAGGGCATCATTTTTTTCTTTTTTTCTCAGTTTCTTGTCTCTCTCTACCTTCCTTCCTTTCATTTCTACTGACCACCTCATGACACGTTCTGTATCCACTGCTTTTTAATGGGCTGTGACACCCCACTTGGTTGGGGAGCCACTGGCACATGGCTTCCTCAGTCCTTGCAGCCATGCTGCTGGGCTCCCGTGGGGCCTTTTTTTCTCTCAGTCTCTTGTTTCTCTCTATATTCCTTCCTTCCCTTTCTCTCAACCACCTGACCCTGTGTGCCTTTTTTTCTTTTCACTTTCTAATCTCTCTCTCCCTTCCTTCCTTTCCTTTCTCCCACCCACCTAGCTGCATGTGTCATCTCTACCCCTTCTTAAAGGGCCGTGCCACACTGCCTAGCTAGAAAGCCACCAGCACATGGCTTCTCCAGGTCCATGCCACTCCACTGGCAGGCTCTGTCAGCACCAATTTTGTTGGTTTTCTTTTGATTTGGGGTTCTGTTTCTCCTTTCCCACACTCAGCTTCACACATCACATCCACCCCCTTCCCATCTGCCTAACTCCACTCTCTCTGAGTGTCACACCCCTAAGTGGCATATGCATGTACAATCAGACCTCGCCCTGCACTGCCCCCTGACCCCACCCTGTTGGCCCCAGTACCCGCTGCAAATGACCCATCCCTGCCCCTCCCCCTCTGCTGGATCTGCCCTGCTGCACCATAGCTGAGAGACTGGCTCTACCCCCCTGGAAATGATAGTGAGAATTATTGTGCCCAAAGACAAGCAAACAACAAAGAACACCCAGCCCACCCGCCCAGACATAACCAAATAAAACAAAAAGCAGGATGAAACAAACAAGTCTACAATCAATAAATGAAGAAAATAATTCCTGAATGTCCCAAAGACAGGAGACAATATCAAAACATATTTTAAAAAAAAAGGACAGCATTATGCTGAGTGAAATAAGTCAATCACAAAAGGACAAATATTGTATGAGACCTCGATTGTAAAAACCCATGAAAAAGTTCACACACAAAATGTAACAATCCTTGTTGGTTACCAGGGAACGGAGGGGTGGGGGGGAATAGTAAATAGGCAATAGACAAGTGGTATCTTGGGTGAAGGGTGAGACAGTACACAATACAGGGGAAACTAACACAACCTGTACAAGGAAAGGTCATGGAGGCACCATGGACACATCCAAACTCCCCAAGGGACTGAGTTGCTGGACGGAGGGCTCTGCGGACCACGGTCTCGGGGAACATCTAGCTCAATTGGCATGACACTACTTATAAAGATAATGCTCTACGTTCTACCTTGGTGAGTAGTGTCTGGGGTCTTAAAAGCCTGTGAGCGGCCATCTAAGATACTCCACTGGTCTCATCCCTTCGGGAGCAAGGGAGAATGAAGAGAACAGGATACAACGAAAAGATTAGTCCAAAGGACTAATTGTCCACAGCTACCAAGACCTCCACCGGACTGAGTCCAGTACAGCTAGATGGTGCCCGGCTACCACCGCTGACTGCTCTGACCAGGATCACAACAGAGGGTTCTGGACAGAGCTGGAGAAGGATGTAGAGCAGAATTCTAACTCACACACACAAAAAAAGACCAGATTTACTGGCCTAAAGGAGACTGGAGAAACCCCGAGAGTATGGCCCCCAGACACCCTTTTAGCTCAGTGGTGAAGTTACCTTCGAGGTTCACTCTTCAGCCTGGGAGTGGACAGCCCAGTAAAACCATGAGAGTAACGAGGTACAGGAGTCCAGTGATAAGGCCCAGAAGGCAGAAGGGGAGTAGGAAGCTGATGATAGGGAACACAAAGTAGAGTAAGGATATTGTTGATGTGTTGTGAGATTGTTAACCATTGTCATAGGGCAACATTTGTAGTAACTGTTAAATGGGAGACTATTTTGTCCTGTAAGCCTTCATCTTAAGTGAGAATAACAGCACAATTAGAAGAGCGTAGTCAATGTCACTTAAATGTGTATGTAAAAAAATTTTTGAAATGGCGTATCTTTGGCTATGTGTATTTTCACCAAAAAAAAAAAAGTTGAGAATTTAGAGGGTTAAAATGTTGTGGGGTTGTTAACCAATGTCATAAAACAGCGTGTGTGTTACTGTTACATGAGAAACTATCTGTTCTGTAAGCCTTCACCTGAAGTAAAATAAAATATTAAAAAAAAATTACTGCTAGTGAGGGCCAGAATGGATGCACAACTTAACAAATGTAATCCATGTCACTGAAGTATACATGTAGAGATGATTGACTTGTTGTATGTTTTGCTGTGTATATTCTCAACAACAAATATTACTGCTAATGGTATTTAAATAGAGAGCTCCAGCTTAATGAATTAAATTGTTTGTATATTTTTTATTTAAAAACTACTGTTGCATGATAATGTAACAATAGTAAAATTTATAATCTTAAAAAAAAAAAAAAGGACAGGATGGCTCCAGAAAGTGTCCAAAATGAAACACCAGACGACCTTCTGGTAGAAGAAAAGGCACTGGAATGACCTGATATGGAATTAAAACTCTAATATTCAGGACTCTCCAAGAGATGAAAGAAAACACAGACAAAAATAAGGAAAAAATAGACAAAATCATGGAAAATACAGACATTATCATTGAAAAGAGAGACAAAACAATGGAAGAATTCAAGAAAATAATACAGAACAAAATGTCAAAATAAACAACTAGAAATCATACAAAAACAGCAATTAGAAATCCAAAATATAAACACCAAGATTGCAGAAATGGACAGTGTCACAGAAGCATTTAGGAGCAAATTTGAAACAATGGAAGACAGGATCAGTGAAATTTAAGATAAATCCTTGGATACCACTTTGCTTGAGGAAAAATCAGAGAAAAGAATGAAGAAAAATGAAGAAACCCTGAGAACAAAGTAGGATACAATCAGAAGCAAAAATTTGCATGTGATTGGAGTTCCAGAACAGAGGGATAAAATGGAAAACACTGAGAGGATCATTGAAGATTTGCTGACAGAAAACTTCCACAATATCATGAAAGATGAAAAGCTGACCATCAAAGAAGCTCAAAGAACCCAATATAGGATAGACCCCAAAAGAAAATCACCAAGATATATCATAATCACATTCACTAAAACCAAAGACAAAGAAAGAATCCTGAGAGCAGCTCGAGAAAAATGAAAAGTCACTTACAGAGGGAAACAATAAGACTGAACTCTGGTTACTCAGCAGAAACCATGCAGGAAAGAAGGCAATGGGATGACATATATAAAACCTTGAAAGAAACAAACTTCCAGCAAGAATAATATACCCTGCAAAACTGTCATTAAAATATGATGGCGAAATTAAGACATTATCAGATAAATAGACATTAAGTGAATATGTAAAAACCAAACCAAACTTACAAAAATATTTATGGAGTTTTTTGGTTACAGAACCAACAACATCAGAGAACAGCTTGAATCTAGGACATAGACTGCATCAGCCAGATGCCAACCTAGGTAATGAACCCTGAAGGATAAAACAAAAATAAAAAATTTACAACAGGGAACCAGCGAGGTCAATCTGTAAATGACAACGTCAGAACAATAAAAGAGGGAATAAAAGGCACAGGTATAGAACTTTCAAAGGGAGAGCAAGTCAAGGTGATTACAAGCAATAAAAGACTGGTTCAAACTTAGGAAGATGGGGTAAATGTCAAGGTAACCACAGAGAAAGTCAACAAACCTGTTGTTGTTAGGTGCTGTCGAGTCAGCTCCAACTCATAGCAACCCTATGTACAACAGAATGAAACACTGCCCGGTCCTGAGCCATCCTCACAATTGTTGTTCTCCTTGAGTTTATTGCTGCAGCCACTGTGTTGATCCATCTTGTTGAGGGTTTTCCTCTTTTTCACTGACACTGTACTTCACCAATTATGATGTCCTTCTGCAGGGACTGGTCCCTCCTGATAACATGTCCAAAGTATGTGAAACATAATCTCACCATCCTTGCTCCTAAGGAACACTCTGGCTGTACTTCTTCCAAGACAGATTTGTTCATTCTTTTTGGCAGTCCGTGGTATATTCAACTTTCTTCGTCAACACCACAATTGAAAGGCATCAATTCTTCATCAGTCCTCCTTATTCATCATTCAGGTTTCACATGCATATGAGGTAACTGAAAACACCACCACTTAGGGTCAGGCGCACCTTAGTCTGCAAGGTGACATCTTTGCTTTTTAATACTTTAAAGAGGTCTTTGGCAGCACATTTCCCCAATGCAGTGCATCCTTCAGTTTCTTCACCGCTGCTTCCATAGGTGTTGATTGTGTGAATCCTAGTGAAATGGAGTCCTCAACATCAAACTTTTCTCCATTTATCACGATATTACCTGTTGATCCAGTTGTAAGGATTTTTTTTTCTTCTGGTTTTTTTCTTTTCTCTCTCTCTTTTTTTTTTATAGTACTTCAGGTGAAGGCTTACATAACAGAGTTTCTCATGAAACAGTAGTACACATACTGTTTTATGAGATTGGTTAAAAACCCCACAACATATCAACCCTCTCACTTCTCGACATTGTTTTTTTTTGGTGAAAATATACATAGCCAAAGATACACCATTCCAAAAATTTCTACATGCACAGTTCAGTGACATCGACTACACTCTTCCAATTGTGCTGCTATTCTCGCTTCAGATGAAGGCTTACAGAACAAAATAGTTTCTCATTTAACAGTTAGTACACATGTTGCCCTATGACAATGGTTAACAACCTCGCAACACATCAACACTATCCTTACTCAACCTTGGGTTCCCTATCACCAGCTTTCCTGTCCCCTTCTGCCTTCTGGACCTTGTCCCTGGACTGTT
>NW_004444002.1:7799807-7852739 GCF_000243295.1 Trichechus manatus latirostris
GGGAAGTTGTTCTCAGGTGTTGCAGTACAGCCTGGCTAGAAGGCATAGAGGCGTACAATGCCGGGTATTCAGGGAACAGAAAAAGAAGGAAGATATACAGAGACGAGCAACTGAGCAATGAGGAAAGACAAAGAGGGAAAAGAAAACAAAACAAATTTTTAAAAAAAGAACAAGAAAAGCCCCCAAGAAAAACAGAAAAAAAAACCCATGAAAAAACAAATGCCCTCAGTGATCCCTCTGGGCATCTGAGCAAGCCGAGGGAGTAGGCTGCAAGCTGCGCAGCACCACCTGGCCAGAACGGGCTCCCAACTCAAGAATAGGAAAAGAAAACGCAGAAACAATTCCAAACAAACAAATGAACAAAAGCCCCGGGATCCCACCAGCATGGCAGCCCAGACTGGGAAGGAGTTCCACACTGGAACAGAGCTCCGCAGCCCTTCAGGAAGAAGCAGAGATGGTGAATGGAGCCAGGTATTTGAGCGAAAGGAGGGGGAGGTGGTGAGAGGTAAGGAAGAAATAAAAAGAAGCGGAAAAAAAGCAACACCAGCAGCCAACAAATGGCACTCAGAAAGCCGGCGCGTTCTGGTGGGTGGAATCCAAGCAGCTGGTGCTTCCCAGACAAGAGATTGTGGCTGCGGGAAGCAGAGGATGCCGAGTGGGGGTGAAGAAGGTTGGGGGGTGGGAAAGCGCATATCGCCAATTACCGGTTGTTTTGTCTCCCACTGGAAGCTCTGTGAAGCTGCTTTCTCGTACCCCCTGTTGGCTGGTCTCCTATAGGAGTCCAAGATGGCGGATCTGCACTGCGTTAGCTGATAGGGGACCTCTGCATGAATCTCTCCTCGCTCTCCGTTCTCTATCAGTTTTCTCACTCCACTTGGTGCTTGGCTGAGTTCATTATCTCTTCATTGGATGTTTTAGGGTTTCAGGATTGTTGTTTTCTTTGCTTGGCTTGGTTTTTCTGATCTTTGCTGTGGAGGGAAGGCATGGTGCTTCTGCCTAGAGTGCCATTTTGCCAGAAGTTCCCAGTTGTAAGGATTTTTGTTTTCTTTATGTTGCAGTGTAATCCATACTGAAGGCTCTGGTCTTTGATCTTCATTAGTAAGTGCTTCAAGTCCTGTTCACTTTCAGCAAACAAGGCTGTGTCATCTGCATAACACAGGCTGTTAACGAGTCTTCCTCCAGTCCTGATGCCCCGTTCTTCTTCATACAGTCCAGCTTCTTGGATAATTTGCTAAGCACGCAGATTGAATAAGTATGGTGAAAACATTAAACCCTGACATACATCTTTCCTAACTTCAAACCAAGCAGTATCCTCTTGGTCTGTTTGAACAAATGCCTCTTGATCTAGGTACACGTTTCTTATGAGTATAATTAAGTGTTCTGGAATTCCCATACTTCACAGTGTTATCCATAATTTGTTATGATCCACACAATTGAATAAAAAACAGGTAAACATCTTTCTGGTATTCTCTGTTTCAGCCAGGATCCATCTGACACCAGCAATGATATCCCTGGTTCCACATCCTCTTCTGAACCCAGCTTGTATTTCTGGCAGTTCCCTGTCGATATAATGCTGCAGCTGCTTTTGAATTATCTTCAGCAAAATTTTACTTGTGTGTGATATTAATGATATTGTTCCATAATTTCCGCATTTGGTTGGATCATCTTTCTTGGTAATAGGCATAAATATGGGTCTCTTCCAATTGGTTGGCCAGGTAGCTGTCTTCCAAATATCTTGGCATAGAAAAGTGAGCACTTCCAGTGCTGCATCTGTTTTTGAAACATCTGAATAAGTATTCCATCAGTTCCTGGAAGCTTGTTTTTGCAAATTCCTTCAGTTCAGCTTGGACTTCTTCCTTCAGTATCATTGGTTCCTGATCATATTCTACCTCATGAAACGGTTGAATGATGATCAATTCTTTTTCGTATAGTGACTCTGTGTATTCCCTCCATCTTCTTTTGATGCTTCCTGCATCTTTTAATATTTTTCCCATAGAAACCTTCACTATTGCAATTCAAGACTTGAATTTTTTCTTCAGTCTTTTCAGCTTGAGAAATGCCTATCGTGTACTTCCCTTTTTGATTTTCTATCGCCACGTCTTTGCACATGTCATTATAATACTTTACTTTGTCTTCTCGATCCACCCTTGGAAATCTTCTGTTCATCTCTTTTAGTTCATCATTTCTTCCATTCACTTTAGCAACTCAACTTTCAAGAGCAAGTTTCAGAGTCTCTTCTGACACCCATTTTGGTCTTTTCTTTCCTGTCTTTTTAATGACCTCTTGCTTTCTGCATGTATGATGTCCTTGATGTCATTCCACAAGTCATCTGGTTTTTGGTCAATAGTGTTCAACATGTCAAATCTATTCTTCAGATGGTCTCTCATTTCAGGTGGGATATACTCAAGGTCGTACTTTGGCTCTCTTCAACTTGTTCTAATTTTCTTCAGATTCATCTTGAACTTGCATATGAGCAATTGACAGTCTGTTCCACAGTCGGCCCCCGGCCTTGCTCTGACTGAGGATATTGAGCTTTTCCATAGTCTCTTTCTACAGATGTAGTCAATTTGATTCCTGTGCATTCCATCTGGCAAGGTCCACATTTATGTTGTTGAAAAAAGGTATTTGCAATAAGAATTCATTGGTTCTGCAAAGTTCTATCATGCGATTTCTGTCAACGTTTCTATCACCAAGGCCATATTTTCCAACTATTGATCTTTTTTCTTTGTTTCCACCTTCCACATTCCAATCACCAGTAATTATTAATGCACCTTGATTGCATGTTTGAACAATTACTGACTGCAGAAGTTGGTAAAAATCCTCAATTTCTTCATCTTTGGCATTAGTGGTTGGTGCATAAATTTGAAAAATAGTCTTATTAACTGATCTTCCTTGTAGGCCTATGGACATTAGCCTATCACTGAAATCGTTTTACTTCAGGATAGATCATGAAATATTCTTTTTGATGATGACTGTAACACAATGCCGCTTCAATTTTCCATTCTGGACATAGCAGACCATGACTGTTCGATTCAAAATGGTCAATACCAGTCCATTTCAGCTGACTAATGCAGGGGCTATCAATCCTTATGTGTTCCATTTCATTTTTGATGATTTCTAATTTTCTTGGATTCATACATCATATGTTCCATGTTTTGATTATTAATGGATGTTTGCAGCTGTTCCTTCTCATTTTGAGTCGTGTCACATCAGTAAATGTGGGACCGAAATGCTTGACTGCATCCCTAGTTGTATTTTGAGTGCCTTCCAACTTGAGGAGCTCATCTTCCAGTACTATATCAGACAGTGTTCCACTACTATTCATAAGGTTTTCACTGGCTAATTCTTTTCAGAAGTAGAACACCAAGTCCTTCTTCCTAGTCTGTCTTAGTCTAGAAGCTCAGCTGAAACCTGTCCTCCACGGGTGACCTTGCTGTTATTTGAATACTGGTGGCATAGCTTCCAGCATCACAGCAACATGCAAGGCCCCACAGTAATACAAACTGAAAGACACATGGGAGTAACAAACTTACTTATCAAAATAAAGAAGGAAAGCATGAACTTTCAGTAAACACAAAATCTACAAAAACAAAAGAAATGAAAAAAAATCCACCAACAAAAGATATTCAGCACAGGAGAGTAAGAGGAACAAAGAAAACGACAGCGCCACAAAAAAAGCGCTACAAAATGACAGCGTTAAACTCACAGTGAACACAAATGGCTTAAATGTACCCATAAAAATAGAGTGACTGAGTGGATAGACAAAGAGAACCCATCAATATGCTGTTTACAAGAGACACTCCTTAGAACTAAAGACATAAATTTATTAAAAATCAAAGTATGTAAAAAATATATCAAGCAAACAGCAAACAAAAAGAGCAGGAGTGGCAATGCTAATCTCAGATAAAATAGACTGTAACACAAAATCTACCATAAAAGACAATAAAGGGCATTATATAATGAGTAAAGGGACAATCCACCATGAAGACATAACCATAAAAACATCTATCCACCCAATTACAGGTTTCCAAAATACATAAAATAAACTCTAACAGCACTGAAAAGAGAAATTGAAAGTTCCTCAATAACATTAGGAGACTTCAACATGCCACATCTACACAGAACATCTAGAAAAAAACTCAACAAAGATCTAAAGATCTAAAGGCCACAATCAACCAACTTGACCTCATAGACATATATAAAACACTCCACCCAACAGCAACAAAGTACATATTCTTTTCCAACCCACATGGAATGTTCTCGAGAATAGACCATATCTTAGGCCACAAAGCAACTCTCAACAAAATCCAAAACATTAAGATAATAGAAAAAATCTTATCTGATCACAATACCATAAAAGTAGATATTAATAACAGGAAGAGCAAGTGGAAAAATCAAATACATGGAAACTGAATAACACCCTGCTTAAAAACCACTGGGTAATAGAGGAAATCAAAGATGAAATCAAAAAATTCCTAAAATCAAACGAGAATGAAAACACATTCTACCAGAGCTTTGGATCACAGTAAAAGCAGTGCTCAGAGGTCAATTTATAGCAGTAGATGCACACATCAAAAAAGAATACAGGGACAAAATCAAAACATTAGCTACACAACTCGAACAAATAGAAAGAGAACAGCAAAAGAAGTCCACAGCCACCAGAAGAAAGGAAATAATAAAGATCAGAGCAGAAATAAATGAAATATAAAAACAATAGAAAGAATCAACAAAACCAAAAGTTGGTTCTTTAAAAGGATCAACAATCAACAAGCCATTGACCAAACTGATAAAAGACAAACAGGAGAGGACCGCAAATAACCCAAATAAGAAATGAAATGGGGAAAATTACAGTAGATTCAACTGAAATAAATAGGATCATAACAGAGTACTATGAAAAACTATACTCCAACAAATTTTAAAATCTAGGGGAAATGGACAAATTGCTAGAAACACAATACATACAGAAACTAACACAAACTGAAGTTGAAAATTTGAACAGACCCCTAACAAGAGAAAAGATTGAAAAGGTAAGAAAAAAAAAAAAAAAAAAAGGCCCTGGTTCAGATGGTTTCACTGGACAATTCTACCAAACATTCAGAGAAGAGCTCACACCAGTACTACTCAAACTATTTCATAACACAGAAAAGGAAGGGATACTTCCAAATCCATTCTATGATAGCCAGCATAACCCTGATACAAAAACCAGGCAAAGACACCACAAAAAGAGAAAATTACAGACCAATATCTCTCACAAATATAAATGTAAAAACTCTCAACAAAATTCTAGCCAATGGATTTCAGCACTATATTTAAAAAACTAATAAACCATAAGGAAGTGGGATTCATACCAGGTATGCAAGGATGGTTCAACATTAGAAAATCAATCAACATAATCCACTACATAAATAAAATAATCACCTGATCACCTCGACTGTAGCAGAAAAGCCATTCAACGAAGTCCAACACCCATTCCTGATAAAAATTCTCACTAAAATAGGTATAGGAGGGAAATTCCTCAATATAATAAAGGGCATCAGTACAAAACCAACAACCAACATCATTTTGATGGAGAGAGGTTTAAAATATTCTCCTTGAGAACAGGAACAAGACAAGGTTGCCCTTTATAACCTCTCTTATTTAACAGGTGCTGGAAGTCCTAGCTGAAGTAATCAGGCAAGCAAAAGAAATAAAAGACATCCAAATTGGTAAGGAAGAAGTAAAACCGTCCCTATGTGCAGATGATATGATACTATACATGTTGTTGTTGTTGGGTGCCATTGAGTTGATTCCGACTCATAGGGACCCTATGTACAGCAGAATGAAACACTGCCCATTTCTGAGCCATCATTACAATTGTTGTTATGTTTGAGCCCATTGTTGCAGCCACTGTGTCAATCCATCTCGAGGGTCTTCCTCAACTATACATAGAAAACTCAAAAGACTCGATGGGAAAACTATTAGAACTAATAGAAAGTTTCAGCAGAGTAGCAGTATACAAGATAAACACCCTAACATCAGTTGGATTCTTATACACCAGTAAAGAGAACTATGAAAAGGAAATAAGGAAAACAATGCCATTTATAATAGCCCCTAAAAAATAAAATACTTAGGAATAAATTTAACCAGGGATGTCAAAGACCTATACAAAGAAAACTAGAAAACACTACTACAAGAAACCGAAAGAGACCTACATAAATGGAGAAATATACCATGCTCATAGATAGGTAGACACAACATTGTGAAAATATCAATTCTACCCAAAGCAAACTATAAATACAATGCAATCCCAATCCAAATACCAAAAACATTCTTTAAAGAGATGGAAAAACTAATCATTAACTTTATATGGAATACACAAACACCAGAAGATAAACTAGATAATTGGGATCTTCTAAAAATTAAACACTTATGCTAATCAAAAGACTTCACCAAAAGAGTAAAAAAAGAACCTACAAACTGGAAAAATTTTTTGTTATGACCAAACCAACAAAGGTCTAATGTCTAAAATCCACAGGAAAATCCAACATCTGTACAACAAAAAAAACAAATAATCCAATTAAAAAATGGGCAAAGGATATGAACAGACACTTCACCGAAGAAGGCATTCAGGCAGCTAACAGACACATGAGGAAATGCCCGCGATCACTAGTCATTAGAGAAATGCAATTCAAAACCACAATGAGATACTATCTCACCCCGATATTACTGGCACCAATCAAAAATAAAAAAATAGAAAATAACAAATGTTGGAGAGGCTGCAGTGAGATTCAAACTTATGCACTGCTGGTGGGAATGCAAAATGGTACACCCATTTTGGAAAATGACATGGCACTTCCTTAAAAAGCTAGACATAGAAATACCATATGATCCAGCAATCCCACTCCTAGGAATATATCGTAGAGAACTAAGATCCGTCACACAAATACACATATGCACACTCATGTTCATTGCAGCATAGTTCGCAATAGCAAAAAGATGGAAACAATCTAAGTGCCTATCAACAGATGAATGGATAAAGAAACTATGGTACATACACACAATGGAATACTATGCAATGATAAAGAACAATTATGCATCTGCAAAGCATCTCACAATATGGATGAATCTGAAGGGCATTATGCTGAGTGAAAAAGTGAATCACAGAAGCACAAATATTGTATAAGAACTCTACTATAACAACACATGAAAAGGTTTACACACAAAAAGACACAATCTTTGATGGTTACGAGGGAGGAGAAGTTGGAGGGAAAAACACTAGACAATAGATAAGTGGTAACTTTGGTGAAGGGAAAGACAGTACACAATACTGGGGAAACCAGCACAACTTGACCAAGGCAAGGTCATGGAAGCTCCATAGACACATCCAAACTCCCTGAGGGATCGAATTACTGGGCTGAGTGATGAGGACCATGGTCTCATGGAACATCTAGCTTAATTGGCATAACATAGTTTATAAGGAAAATGTTCTACATCCTACTTTGGTAAGATGTTAAAATTCTGTGAGCGGCCATCTAAGATACTCCACTGGTCTCACCCCATCTGCAGCAAGAGAGAATGAAGAAAACCAAAGACACAAGGGAAAGATTAGTCCAAAGGACTAATGAACGACAATTACCACAGCCTCCACCAGACTGAGTCCAGCACAACTAGATGGTGCCCAGCTACCACCTCCGACTGCTCTGACAGGGATCACACTAGAGGGTCCCAGACAGAGCTGGAGAAAAATGTAGAACAAAATTCTAACTCACAAAAAAACAAAAAAAGACCAGACTTACTGGTTGGACAGAAAATGGAGAAACGACGAGAGTATGGCCCCTGGATTCCTTTTTAACTCAGTACCCAGTACTGAAGTCACTCCTGAGGTTCACCCTTCAGTCAGAGATTAGACAGGCCCATAAAACAAATTGAGACTAAATGGGCACATCAGCCTAGCGGCAAGGACGACAAGACAGGATGGGACAGGAAAGCTGGTAATAGGGAACCCCATTTTGAGAAGGAGAGAGTGTTGACATGTCATGGGGGTGGCAACCAATGTCACAAAACAATATGTGTATTAATTGTTTAATGAGAAAATAATTTCCTCTGTAAACCTTCATCTAAAATACAACAAAAAATAAGTTAAAAAAAAGATAAAACACCTGAACTGAGATTGGACTTCTGCCAATAGAGACTTTGCCATTGGAACCAAGTTAAATGCCTTCTGAAAATGAGAACATCAAAACTATTTGGAGCAATATAACATAAACAAGAGTCTCCACAAGATAACATTCCCAGTGTCCCTAGATACATTAAAAATGTAATTTGGCATATGAACGGTCAGGAAAATATGAACTATTCTAAAGCAAAAACAATCAATCTTGAGATGATCCACATGTTGGAATTAGCCCTGGTGGCACAGTGGTTAAGAGTTCGGCTACTCTGTCCGATAAGGTTGCAATGAGTCAGAATTGACTTGACGGCAACAGGTTTTGTTTTGTTTTGGGTGGTTCAGTGGTTAAGAGCTCGGCCGCTAATCAAAAGTTCAGCAGTTCGAATCTACCAGTCTCTCCTTGGAAACCCTATGGGGCAGTTCTACTCTCTCCTACAGGATCGCTATGAGTCAGAATTGACTCGATGGCAATAGGTTTGGTTTAGTATATTTACACTCAAAAAAGTAATAAAAGAACTCTTAGCAGAAAAACAAAAACATAAAAATATAAACTATACAACTTAAAAATGCAATATAGGGAAAAAAATTAAATGTTTGACCATAATAGCAGAATGGAGAAGACAAAGGAAAGAGTTACTGAACAAGAACAAAGATTAACAGAAATTAACCAGTCTAAGGAAATCACACTTCTTGTTTTACAAGTGAAGTTATAAAGTAATATAAAACAAATGATTACTAAAACAATATACTAAAATGTTGGGGATGCAGTTACAGTAGCTCTTAGAAGAAAATGAAAAGTTTTAAATGCTTGTATTAGAAAAAAATAAAAGTGAAAAATCAATGATCTAAAGTTTCATGTAAGAAGATAGAAAAAGAATTAAAATAAAAATAAGTGGAATTGAAGAAATAATAATAGAACATATCAAAGAAATATGAAAAAAGAAAAATATAGACAAAATAAAATTAAAAAGTTGTTTGAAATGCTTAATAAAATGTATAAAAATGTGACTTGGTCAGGATAAAAGAGAGAAAGCACATATTACCAATATCAGGACTAAAGGAGGTGGCATCACTAAAAATTCTATAGATAGATAAAAATTGCAAAAGAATATTGTAAAACACTTTATGCCAATCAATTCAACAACCTAGATAAAATAGACACTTTTCTTGAAAAATTAAAAATTGCTAAAATCAAGAGTAAAATAAAGAAAATGTGAATAGCTTTAAATGTATTTTGAAATTGAATTTGTAATTGAAAATCTTACCAGAAATGAAAATCCAGGCTCAAATGACGTCACTGGTGACTTCTGTTGTTACAATTATTAGTTCCCAAGTCAGCTCCAACTCTTGGTGACCTTGCGTATAACAGAACAAAATGTTACCCAGTCCTGTAATGATCATTGGCATATTTGAGTCCATTGTTGTGGCTACTGTGTCAATCCATCTCATTGAGGATTTCTCTCATTTTCAACTGACCTTCTATTTTACCAAACATGATGTCCTTTTCTAGAGACTGGTCTTTTCTGATGACGTATCCAAAGTAAACAAGCCAAAGTCTCACTTCTAAGGAGCATTCTGGCTGTACTTCTTCCAAGACAAATTTGTTCGTTCTTCTGGCAGTCCGCGGTATATGCAATATTCTTCGTCAACATCATAATTCAAAGGCGTCAATTCTTCTTCAGTCTTCCTTATTCATTATCCAGCTTTCACATGCATATGAGACGATTGAAAACACCATGGCTTAGGTCATACACACCTTAGTCTTCAAGCTGACATCTTTGCTTTTTAACACTTTCAAGAGTTCTTTTGCAGCAGATTTGCCCAATGCAATAAGTCATTTGATTTCTGCTTCCATGGTGTCGATTGTAGATCCAAGTAAAATTAAATCCTTGACAATGACAATCTTTTCTCCATTTATCAGGATGTTGCTTATTGGTCCAGTTGTGAAGATTTCTGTTTTATGTTGAGGTGTAAACCATACTGAAGGCTGTAGTCTTTGATCTTCAAGTGCTTCAAGTCCTCTTCATTTTCAGCAAGCAAGGTTGTGTCATCTGCATATAGCAGGTTGTTAATGAGTCTTCCTCCGGTCCTGATGCTTTGTTCTTCCTCATATAGTTGAACTTCTAGGATTATTTGCTCAGCATACAGATGGAATAAGTATGATGAAAGGATACAACCCTGATGCACACTTTCCCTGAATTTAAACCAGGCAGTATCCCCTTGTTCTGTTCTAACGACTGCCTCTTGGTCTATGCACAGGTTCTGTATGAGCACAATTAAGTGTTCTGGAATTCCCATTCTTTGCAATGTTATTCATAATTTGTTATGGTCATAGAGTCAAATACCTTCACATAGTGGATAAACCACAGGTTAAACATCTTTCTGGTACTCTCTGCTTTTGGCCAAGATACATCTGATATCAACAATCATATCCCTCTTTCCGCATCCTCTTCTGAATCCGCTCGAATTAGTGGCAATTCCCTGTTGATATACGGCTACAGTCATTCTTTAAGTATCTTCAGCAAAAAGTGGTGAGTTCTATCGAATATTTAATGAAGAAATATCACCAGTCCTATAAAACTGTTTCAGACAATAAAGGATGAATGCATGCATCACAATGCATTTTATGAGGTCAGCACTATGCTGATCCCATAACTGAACAAAACATTATAAAAAAAGAAAACTACAGATATATGAACATAGACCTATAAATTGTACTCAGTAGGTTTTATTTTTGCATTGGTATCAATGTAGAAATACTGAAAATGATTTTTGTGTTTTATATGATCAAGTAAACTAGTTAATATGTTAATGATATTAGGAATCAGTTTTCTCACTGTTGGAGAAAACAGATACATATGAGGAATAGAGAAATGCAAGGAAGAATTCTATGGTTTGTGGTTGAAATTAGAAGTATCACTTTGAGCCAATGATTTCACACACACATACACACACATTATTCTAGTCCTGTCTACTGATAGGGCCTAAAAATAATTATACCCAAGGAACAATGAGGACATCTAGAGCCTAGCTCTTTGTTTCTAAGTATCATTCTCCACCAAAAGGAAACTGGTGTTCTTGACTGATTCAAGTTCTACGGTAGGGAAAATATGAGATGAGCCTCAAAAATCTTGTTTCATTTGTAAATATGCAAAGATGAGTACATGTCAAAAGGCATGGGAGCCACCTTGAATAGGATCTCAGTGACCAAATGTGAAATAACTTGAGCATCAAATAATGACAACAATAAATTAACCTCTTAACTAAATTAGGAATATATAAGTTTATACTACTAATAATAAATACAGATAACATACATAAAGAAGAAAGATCTTTTTTACATTAAAAAGCCAACTAATACATACAGGAGGAAAAATAAAGTTTTAAAAAATTCATCAATTTGCAACTATTAGTATAATAAATGATTCAGGCAGCAACTATCAATGGTTACTAAAACTAATGGGAGAAAGTTTGACAAGGAACAGGGTATTTACATAGTCACAAAGTATTGTCCCACAAATTCCTTATTATTGGCAAAGAAACAAGCCCTGGTAATGTTAAAGTTACGGGAAGACACTACCATGTAATCATAATCAACATCGATAATTGTCTGGGTCATCTATGCTGCTATAACAGAAATATCACAAGTGGATGGCTTTAACAAAGAGAAATTTATTCTCTCAAAGTCTAGTAGGCTAGAAGTCCAAATTCAGGGCATCAGCTCCAGGGGAAGGCTTTCTCTCTCTATTGGCTCTGGAGGAAGGTCCCTGTCCTCAATCTTCCCCTGGTGGAGGAACTTCTCAGGTACAGGGACCCCGGGTCCGAAGGACATGCTCTGCTCCTGATGCTGCTTTCTTGGTGGTATGAGGTCCCCCAACTCTGCTCATTTTCCTTTCCTTTTATCTCTTGTAAGGTAAAAGGTAGTGCAGGCCACACACCAGGGAAACTCCCTTTACAGTGGATCAGGAATATGACCTGAGCAATGGTGTTACATCCCATTCTAGTCCTTTTTAACATAATCTAATCTTGCCTCATTAACCACAGGAAAAGATTAGGATTTATAACACATAGGAAAGTTATATCAATAACAAAATGGAGGACAACCACACAATACTGGGAATCATGCATGGCCTAACCAGACACATATTTTGTGGGACACAATTCAATCCATGACAATAATGAAACAAAATTGCATCATTCACCTTCTGATGTGATGCACTGATGTGCAGTATAGGGATTCAACTTCATTCTTTTGCATGTGGCTATTCTGTTGTCTCAGCATCATTGAAGAGGTTGTTCTTTACCCACTCAGTTGTCTTTCCCCATTCAATCTGTCTTGAGATTCTTGTTTAAAATGAATTGGCCACAGACATATTTAATTAATACATTTAATACAGGTTGTTAACGGGTCTTTCTCAAAGACCTTATTTAATATTCCTGTCAAAAATAAACAACTGGAGGAGTGATAGCAAAAATGATGGAGAAAGGCCCTTCAAAATTTTGCTCTTCCATAAAAGTGACAGAAATCTTGGCAAAAATTATCAGAATCAATTTGTTTTTCAGAGCTTTGGAAAATAAAGTTTTGCACCAACTCAATGGAGTGTTTATTTAAGAAAAATGGCTGAATCTTAGTAAGAACAGTGAGCTTTGTGGCATTTTAACTTATCATACTCTGTTCCAAAATACAGCTCAGGGGTGACCTTAAAAATAACACCCTGCATTCCCAGTACCAGAGGGAGCAGAACTAAGCTGGAGCACTTTCAAAACCTCATTATCAAAAAATAGTCATTATTTGACATGTCTGATGGTTCTCTGGAAGACCCTCTTAAAAAGCTTACCTTTATTTTACCCAACGTGGAACTCACATAGTGATAAAAGTCTTCTCCATAGGGGTGATTTGTTGAAAACATTTACAAGTAAATGTTTTAAAGTCATAACTGGCTAAGGTGATGGATAACAACTGGGGCAAAGAACAGACTAACCAAAAACTTTAACAGGAAAAGCTGAGAAAGGAGATGTCTACAAGGGCTTGGAAAACCCCTGACATATACTTGGACATCTAGAAGACCACACACATGAACAGGGCTGTGTGTATACTCAGGAAAGATCGGTAGATAAATAGCCTTTGAAAAAAATTTTTATACAAAGAAGAACATTTTAAAATGAAAAAAGAGTCACTTCACAAGAAGACTTAACAGTTATAAACATACATACTTTGTTAATTTAGTAGTCAGCTAAAAATAAGACAGACGTTTCTTTAAAGGCCCAAAATCATAAAGTGTTTGTGAAGGGTTCTATGTGTGTGTGTTGGGAAATGCCTTGAACAGTCTGCCAGACAATTGACAACTCTACCTTAGTCTTCATTTCCTGCTTGCTCAGAGACTCAAAGTCAACCAGAGGTGACAGCTTAAGTCATTTTACCAGTCTTTCCTGAGCCAAAAAAAAAAAATCTTTAAAAAGAACAAGATTGGAGACTTCATACTTGCTATTTCAAAGCTTACTACAAAGCTAAAGTGATCAAGACAATGTGTTTCTTAAGATACAACTACTGGTCTCTACTCATCTGGAGCAAAAGAGAAAGAAGGAAAAACAAAGACTCAAAGAGGAAACTAGTCTACAGAGCAAACAGTATATATGAACCACAGCCTCATCTACCCTGAGATCAGTGGAACTAGATGGTGCCTGGCTACCGCTACCAATCATTTAAATCAGGGCCACTATAGATGGACCTTGATAGAATGGGTGAAAAATATGGAACAGAACCTCAAATTCCTAAAAAAAAAAAAAAAGACCTATAGACTAGTTGAGACTGGAGGACTCCATGAGACTATTGCCCTGAGATACTCTTCAAACCTTGAACCAAAACCAACTCCTAAAGTCACCTTGTAGCTAAATAACAACTGTCTCAAAAAACAATAAATATCATGGGGGAGGGAAGAGGTGGATTCACTCTCTAGATAGTAGACACTTGTCATTTTTGGTTATGGGAAAGGTATGATTGAATGAGGGAGAAGTGTATTCAACTTGACAAAGGCAAACGATGTCACTAAAAGGTACACAAGAAAAAAGGAACTGTTGGCAATTCCTATGGCATATATAACTTTGAAAAAACAACCAAAAATATGTGTGCAGTGTTGGATTGAATTGTGCCCCCCCAAAATATGTGTCATCTTAGCTAGGTCATGTGTTGTGTGGTGTAGTCCTCCATTTTGTGATCTGATGTAATTTTCCTATGTGTTGTAAACCCTAACTTCTATGATGTTAATGAGGCAGGATTAGAGGCAGTTATGTTAATTATACAGATATGTTAATCTACAGGATTAGGTTGTATCTTGAGTCAATCTCTTTTGAGATTTAAAAGAGAGAAGCAAACAAGAGGAGAGGGACCAAGAAAGAAGAGCCAGGAGTGAAGAGCATCTTTTGGACCCAGAGTCCCTGTGTTGAGAAACTCCTAGACCCAAGGGAAGATTGATAACAAGGACCTTCCCCCAGAGCCAACAGAGAGAGAGCCTCCCCCTGGAGCTGGTGTCCTGAATTTGAACTTCCAGCCTCCTAGGTTGTTTGAGATAAATTTCTGTTTGTTAAAGCCATCCACTTGTGGTATTTCTGTCATAGCAGCACTAGATAACTAAGACATGCAGGTATATATGTATTTATGTAGGCATATATGTGCATAGGTATGTATATATAGGTGTATGCATATGTACCGTATTTTTACTCAAATAACGCACACGTTCTATGTTTGTTTGCCAACCACTCCCTCCAGTAAGGTAACTTCATAAGTGCATTATGATAATTTTTTACAGCAACATGTAAAAAAATTAGCATAGTGGTCCTTATGAAAATACCTCACAGGGGGAGGGAGCAGTTGGCAAACAAACTTAGAAGACACATGTTATTTGCATAAAAATACTGTATATGTATATACATCTATGTGACTGTATGCGCTTATATTCATATATATAACAAAGCACATGGGGGCACAGTTACAGATACTTCTTTGACATAACCAAATACCTCGTGGGATTGGATTTTTGAGACTGAAGGATTAGAATCATATCTTTGTGGAACATCTTGGTCAATTGACATACTATAGTTCATAAAGTTATGTTTGCCATCCTAGTTTGGTGAGTAGTGTCTGAGGTCTTAAAAGCTTGCAAGCAGCCATCTAACATGCAGCTATTGGTCTCTACTCGCCCAGAGCAAAAGAGAAAGAAGGAAACAAAAGACTCAGAGAAGACACTAGTCTACAGGGCAAATAGTCTACATAAACCACGGACTCATATACCCTGAGACCAAAGAACTAGATGGTACCTGGCTAGCACAACCAATCATTCTAACCAGTGTCACAATAGATGAACACTAATAGAATGGGAGAAAAATGTGGAACAGAACCTAAATTCCAAAGAACAAACAAAAACAAAAAACCAGACCTACTGGATGGGTTGAGACCAAAGGACTTCCTGAGAATATTGTCCTGAAATATTCTTCAAACCTTGAACCGAAACTAACCCCTGAGGTCATCTTGTAGCTAAATAACAAAATGGCTCAAAAATAATGAATATTACCCATAAGCATTGTGCTTCCTGAAAAAAATCACCTATATGAGACCAAAAGGTCAACAATTACTTTAGAACAAAGATGAGAACGTACGGGGGCAAGAAAACTAGATAAATGAAAATGGAAAAACTAGAATGGAAATAATGAGAATGTGCATGCATTGTGAAGAAAGTGTTGAATTAGAACCTAAACTGCTGTAAACCTTCACTGAAAAAACAACAATAAATTCTTTTTTTTTTTTTTTTTGATTGTTTACTCTTTCTTTTTTTTTTTTGGTTTATTCTTGTAGTTTAGGTGAAAGTTTAGAATTCAAGTTAGTTTCTCATACAAAAATTTCTACATACATTCTTATGTGACCCTAATTGTTCTCCCTATACTGTGACAGCACACTCTTCCTTTCTACCCCTGATTTCCCATGTCCATTCAACCAGCTCCTAACCCTCTCTGCCTTCTCATCTCACCTCCGGCTGGAAGATGCCCATTTAGTCTCATGTATCAACGTGAGCTAAGACGCACAGTCTTAACGAGTATCATTTTATGTCCTACAGTTCAGTCCAATTTTCATTTCAAGATTTGGCCTTGGAAACTGTTTTAGTTCTGGATTGACAGAGAATCTGGAGGCCATGCTTTCTGAGGTTCCTCCAGTCTCAGTCAGACCATTAAGTCTGGTCTTTTTACTAGAATTTGAGTTCTGCACCCCACCTTTTTCCTGCTCCATCAGGGACTCTCTGTTGTGTTCCTGTCAAGGAGGTCATTGGTGGTAGCTGGGCACCATCTAGTTCTTCTGGTCTCAAGATGATGCAGTCTCTTGTTTATGTGGCCCTTTCTGTCTCTTGGGCTAATACTTTCCCTGTGTCTCTGGTGTTCTTCATTCCCCTTTACTCCAGGTGGTTGGGACCAATTGATGCATCTTAGATGGCCGCTTGCTAGCTTTTAAGACCCCAGACGCCACTCACCAAAGAAGAATGAAGAATATTTTCTTAATAAAGTTTGTTATGCAGATTCACCTAGATGTCCCCTGAAAGGATGGTCCCCAGACCCTCGCCCCTGCTACTCTGTCCCTGGAAGTGTTTGATTGTATTCAGGAAACTTCTTAGCTTTGGTTTAGTCCAGCTGTGCTGACTTCCCCTGTAGTGTGTCCTGTCCTTCCCTTCACCTAAGATAATTCTTGTCTACTATCTAGTTAGTGAATAACCCTCACCTTCCCACCCCACCTTTGTGACCATCAAAGAATGTTTTCTTCTGCGTTTAAACCTTTTCTTGAGTTCTTATAATAGTGGTCTTGTTCAATATTTGTCCTCTGTGACTGACTAAATTCACTCAGCGTAATGCCCTCCAGATTCTTCCATGTTATAAGATGTTTTACGGCTTCATTGTTGTTCCTTATCGTTGAGTAGTAGTCCATTGTGTGACTATATCAGAATTTGTTTATCCATTTGTTCATTGATGGGCACCTAGGTTGTTTCCATCTTTTTGCTATCGTGAACATTGCTGCAATGAACATGAGTGTGCATATATCTATTCGTGTGACGGCTCTTATTTCTCTAGGATATATTTCAAGGAGTGGGATTGCAGGATTATATGGTACTTCTATTTCTAGCTTTTTAAGGAATCCCCAAATCAATTTCCAAAGTGGTTGTACCATTTTACATTCCCACCAACAGTGTATAAGTGTTCCAGTCTCTCCACAACCTCTTCAGCATTTATTATTTTGTGTTTTTTGGATTAATGCTAGACTTGATGCGGTGAGATGGTATCTCATTTTAGTTTTGATCTCCATTTCTCTAATGGCTAATGATCATCAGCATTTCTTCATGTATCTGGTAGCCACCTGAACGTCTTCTCTGGCAATGTGCCTGTTCATATCCTTTGCCCATTTTTTAATTGGGTTATTTGTCTTTTTGTTGTTGAGGTTTTGCAGTATCTTATAGACTTTAGAGATTAGACACTGGTCGAATTTGTCATAGCCAAAAATTTTTTCCGAGTCTGTAGGTTGTCTTTTGACTCTTTTGGTAAAGTCTTTTGATGAGCATAAATGTTTGATTTTTAGGAGCTCCCAGTTATCTAGTCTATCTTCTCGTGCTTGTGCATTGTTACTTACAGTTCCTATTCTGTTTATGCCATGTATTAAGGCTCCTAGCATTGGCCCTATATTTTCTTCCATTATCTTTCTCGTTTTTGACTTTATATTTAGGTCTTTGATCCATTTCGAGTTAGTTTTTGTGCATGGTGTGAGGTATGGGTCTTGTTTCATTTTTTTTCCAGATGGGTATCCAGTTCTGCCAGCACCATTTGTTAAAGAGAGAGTCTTTTCCCCAATTAAAGGACTTTGGGCCTTTGTCAAGTATCAGCTGCTCATAGGTGGATGAATTTACGTCTGGATTCTCAGTTATGTTCCATTGGTCAATGTATCTGTTCTTGTACGAGTACCAGGGTGTTTTGACTATCGTGGCATTATAATTGGTTCTAAAATCAGGTAGCTTGAGGCCTCCCACTTTGTTCTTCTTGAGTAATGCTTTACTTATCTGGGGCCACTTCCCTTTTCATATGAAGTTAGTGATTTGTTTCTCCATCTCATTAAAAAATGATGTTGGAATTTGGATCGGGATTGCATTGTATCTGTAGATCACTTTGGATAGAATTGACATTTTCACAATGTTGAGTCTTCCTATCCGTGAGCAAGGTATGTTTTTCCACTTATGCAGGTCTCTTTTAGTTTCTTGCAGTAGTGTCTTGTAGTTTTCATTGTATTGGTCTTTTACGTCTTAAGTATTTTATCTTCTTTGGGGCTATTGTAAATGGTATTGATTTGGTGATTTCCTCTTTGAAGCTCTCTTGGTTAGTGTAAAGGAATCCAACTGATGTTTGTATGTTTATCTTGTATCCTGACACTTTGCTGAAATCTATTATTTCCAGTAGTTTTATTGTTGATTCTTTGGGATTTTCTGTGTATAAGATCATATCATCTGCAAATAGAGATACTATTACTTCTTCCCTACCAATTTGGGTGTCCTTTATTTCTTTTTGTAGCCTAATTGCTCTGGCTAGGACCTCCAGCACAATGTTGAATAACAGTTGTGATAAAGGGCATCCTTGTCTGGTTTCCGTTCTCAAGAAGAATGCTTTCCAACTCTCTCCATTTTGGATGATGTTGGCTGTTAGCTTTGTATAAATGCTCTTAATAATGTTGAGGAATTTCCCTTCTATTCTTATTTTGTTGAGAATTTTTTTCTTGAATGGGTGTTGGAGTTTGTCAAATGCCTTTTCTGCATCGATTGATAAGATCATGCGGTTCTTGTCTTTTGTTTTATTAATGTGATGGATTACACTGATTGTTTTTCTAATGTTGAACCATCCCTGCATACCTTGTATAAATCCCACTTGATCATGGTGAATTATTCTTTTGATATGTTCCTGAATTCTATTAGCTAGAATTTGATGAGGATTTTTGCATCAATATTCATGAGGGATATTGGTCTGTAATTTTCTGTTTTGTGGTGTCTTTTTTGTAGTATCAGGTTAATGCTGGCTTCATGGCATGAGTTTGGGAGTATTGTATCCTATTTTATGCTCTGAAATACCTTTAGTAATAGTGATGTTAACTCTTCTCTGAAAGTTTGGCAGAATTCTCCAGTGAAGCTGGCTGGGCCAGGGCTTTTTTTTTGGTTGGGAGTTTTTTAATTACTTTTTCAATCTCTTCTTTTGTTATGGGTTTATTTAGTTGTTCTATCTCTGTTTGTGTTAGTTTAGGTAGGTGGTGAGTTTCTAGAAATTTGTCCATTTCCTCTAGATTTTCAAATTTGTTAGAGTACACTTTTTCATAGTATTCTGTTAAGATTCTTTTAAGTTCTGTTGGGTCTGTTGTGATGTCACCCATCTCATTTCTTATATGGGTTATTTGCTTCCTCTCCTGTTTTTCTTTTGTCAGTTTGGCCAATGGTTTATCAATTTTGTTGATCTTTTCAAAGAACCAGCTTTTGGTCTTGTTAACTCTTTCAGTTGTTTTTCTATTCTCTACTTCATTTAACTCTGCTCTAATTCTTATTTCCTTTCTTCTGGTGCCCAAGGGCTTCATTTGCTGCTCTCTTTCTACCTGTCTGTGTTGTAGGGTTAATGTTTTGATTTTGGCCCTTTCTTCTTTTTGGAGAGTGCATTTATTGCTATAAACTGACCTCTGAGCACTGCTTTTGCTGTGTCCCAAAGGTTCTGGTAAGATGTGTTTTCATTCTCATTTGTTTCTATTAATTTCTTTATTCCATCCTTAATTTCTTCTATAACCCAGTAGTTTTTTAAAAAGGTGTTGTTTAGTTTCCATGTGTTTGATTTTTTTCTTTGCTTTTTCTGTTATTGATTTCTGCTTTTATGGCTTTATGCTTAGAAAAGATGCTTTGTAATATTTCGATGCTTCGGATTCTGTTCAGGCCTGCTTTATGGCCTAATATGTTGTCTATTCTGGAGAATGTTCCATGTGCGTTGGAAAAGAAGTATACTTGGCTGCTGTTGGGCGGAGTTTTCGGTATATGACTGTGAGATCAAGTTGGTTAATTGTAGCATTTAGATCTTCCATGTCTTTGTTGAGCTTCTTTCTGGATGTTCTGTCCTTCACTAAAAGTGGTGTGCTGAAGTCTCCTACTACTATTGTGGAGCTGTCTATCTCTACTTTCAATGCTTTTAGAGTTTGTTTTACGTATTTTCGAGCCCTGTCATTGGGTGCATAAATATTTGTTATAGTTATGTCCTCCTGGTATATTGACCCTTTATTCATTATATAGTGTCCTTCCTTATCCTTTGTGGTGGATTTTACTTTAAAGTCTGTTTTGTCAGAGATTAATATTGCCACTCTTGCTCTTTTTTGAGTGCTGTTTGCTTGATATATATTTTTCCATCCTTTGAGTTTTAGTTTGTTTGTGTCTTTACATCTAAGGTATTTTCTTGTAGGCAGCATATAGATGGAACATGGTTTTTTATCCGATCTGCCACTCTCTGTCTCTTTATTCGTGCCTTTAGTCCACTTACACTCAGCGTAATTATTGATAGGTACGAGTTTAGTGCTGTTATATTGATGTCTTTTTTTGTGTGTTGTTCACAGTTTTTTTGTTCCACATAGTTTTCTGTACTGAGATGTTTTACTTTATGTATTTTCTTCTCATCATTTTCATTGTTGTTGATTTTGTATTTGCTGAATCTTTATATTTTTCTTGTTTTTTTATTTTGACTTGTTGGATTGTTAGTTTCCTTTGTGGTTACCTTAATATGTACCCCTATTTTTCTAAGTTTATACCAGTCTTTTATTTCTTTATATCACCTTGATGTCTTCTCCATATGAGAAGTCTATGTCTACATTTTTTAAGTCCCTCTTTTTTGTTTTAATATTATCATCTTTTACATATTGACATCTGTTTCCTTATTTTCATGTTTTAGCTTTGATATATTTTTGTGACTTCCCTATCTGGGTTGATATCTGGTTGTTCTGTCCAGTGTTCTGGTCTTGGGTTGTTATCTCATGTTCTTGATTTTATAACCGGAGGACTCCCTTTAGTTTTTATTGTAATTTTGGTTTTCTTTTTGCAAATTCCCTAAACTTTTCTTTATCTGGAAATGCTCTAATTTCTCCATCATATTTGAGAGACAGTTTTGCTGGGTATATAATTCTTGGCTGGCCTTTTTTTCCCTAAAGTCTTTGTATATGTCATCCCATTGCCTTCTTGCCTGCATGGTTTCTGCTGAGTAGTTGGAACTTAGTCTTATTGACTCTCCTTTTTAGACAACTTTTCATTTATCCCTACCCACTCTTAATATTCTCTCTTTATCTTTCGTTTTGGCAAGTTTGATTATAATATGTCTTGGTGACTTTCTTTTGGGATCTACCTTATGTGGGGTTCGATGAGCATCTTGGATAGATATCTTCTCATCTTTCACGATATCAGGGATGTTTTCTGCCAACAAATCTTCAACAATTCTCTCCGTATTTTCTGTTATCGCCCCCTGTTCTGGTACTCCAATCACTCGTAGGTTATTCCTCTTGATAGACTCCCACATAATTCTTAGGGTTTCTTCATTTTTTAAAATCCTTTTATCTGATTTTTCCTCAAATAAGTTGGTGTCAAGTGCTTTTTAATCTTCAGTCTCACTAATTCTGACTTCGGTTGCCTCAATTCTGCTCCTATGACTTTCTATTGAGTTGTCTAATTCTGAAATTTTATTGTTAATCTTCTGGATTTCTGACTCCTGTCTGTCTATGGATTCTTGCAGCCTGTTAAATTTGTCATTATGCTCTTCTCTAATCATCTTAATTTCCTCTGTTGCATGTTCTGCATTTTGTTTAATTTCCTTTCTGATCTCTTGAAGAGTTTTGTATATCAATCTTTTGTATTCTGCCTCTGGTAATTCCAAGAAGTTTTCTTCCTCCAAAAATTTCTAGATTCTTTATTTTGGGAGCTTGCTGAAGCTATCATGGTCTGCCTCTTTATGTGATTTGATATTGACTGTTGTCTCCAAGCCATCAATAAGTTATTATATTTATTTATTTTATGTTTGCTTAGTATGTCCTATCTTCTTGTTTTGTTTTGATATGCCCAAATAGGCTGTGCGTGTCAGGTAGCCTGATCTCCAGCCCCCCTGAAGCTTCAACGTCCTGCCACCAGGTGGCCAGAACTGCCACTAAGTATGTGAGTCCAGGAGTCCGTCCACTCTTCCTGTATGGATTCAGCTCAGGTGTCCAGGTAGTCGGCCACCAAGTGTGTGGTGTAGGCTCTCACTTACAGTTCTAGACAGGCATGGGTGATAGGTGTAGGCACAGGGATCAGGCTGCAGCAGGGGGACACATGCAGAGCAAGGCAGGGGGTGACAGCCATCCCTGACTGTCCAGGAGGAAAGCATGTCCCTGTTCCTTAGAGTGTAGATGGGTGGGTCTTGCAGCTGGACTATGAGCACCCACTGCTGTTGGCTGTAAGGTATGGGGGGCACCTCTTATTCTTGGGCCCCTATCATAGGTGGATAGGTGGTACAGGTGGAGCCCCCAGTCCTCAGGCCCCTGATGTGGGTAGGTGAAGACCCTGTTTAATGGGCAGAGCAGTGTCAAATGTCAAGAACCTGCCACTTCACAGCTGAAACAGTTGAAGTTAGACTTCAGGTATATACCCTGTTGTACTGTGGTAATGAGGGCCTATGCTGTTGAAATGTGCCCACACATGTCTCTGCAGGGGGAGAGGCATTCAGAGTCTGTGGATCCCTTATGCCTGTGCTTAGGGGAACTGGCAGTTTATTTTTTCTCCTGTTTGTTAATTTGTTCACTCTCTAAGGCTGGGAAAATGGCTCAGGGCAAGTGATGGGTCCTACCTCTGGCCCAGGGGACTCGTCAATTGCTGAAGCCAGTCCCGGACCCAGTACAGAGCAAGGATTGGGGAGGTAAATGGGAGAAAGGTTTTTCCTTAAAAGGCATGTTTTTGATCCACGAGGTAGGCCAGATGCAAGCACTTATCTTTCACTGATCAAGGGCTGCTTCTCACTGGTTCTGGATGGACGAGTATACTCTCTGTTGCTGAGTCTCTCTTGATGTGAAAAACACCTCCTGAGTACCACTGCTTGCCTGCCTTACTGCACACCACGAGCTGATCAGGCCTGAAGGGCTCAAGCACTCTGCAGGTCAAGTCTGGCAACTCCTTGCTGCTTCCGAACCATCTCTCCCTCCCCGTGCAACCCAGTCCAATTCCTTAACTTTGCCTTTGATGTTCAGGGCTCCTAGATTGTTTTATATATAATCGATTCACTTTTTTTTATGGTCTTTGTTGTAAGATGGTCCACCGGAAGCACAATAAAATATTCTAAAAAAACAGTTTCTTAGTTAACTAGTGCTACTATAACATAAATACCACAAGTGGATGGATTTAACAAATAGAAATTTACTCTCTCACAGTCTAGGAGGCTGGAAGTTGGAATTCAGGGTGTCAGCTTTAGGGGAAGGCTTTCTCTCTCTGTCAGCTCCATGGAAAGGTCTTTATCATTAATCTTCCCCTGGTCAAGGAGTTTCTCAGCTCAGGGACCCTGAGTCCAAACGATGCTCTCTGCTCCTGGTTCTTCTTGCTTGGTGGTAATGAGGTCCCACTCCTGTCTGCTCATTTCTCTCTTTTATATCTCAAAGAGATTGACTCAAGATACAACTTAATCCTACAGATTGTGCCCCATCTGATTAACATAACTGCCTCTAATCCTGCCTCATTAACATCATAGAGGTTAGGATTTACAACACATAGGATTGTTAGATCAAAAAAGGGAGGCCAATCACACAACACTGGGAATCATGGCCTAGCCAAATTGGCACACATTATTGGGGGACACAATTCAATCCATAACATTCCACTCTTTGGCCCCCAGAAATTCATGTCCTTGCCACATGTAAAGCACCTTCACTCCATCATATCACCCCAAAAGTTTTAATCAACTCCAAGTCCAAATTCCATCCTGGGGAAAAATTCTTCCTCATCTGTGAAATCTCGAATACAAGTTATCTGATTCCAAAGTACAGTGGTGGAATAGGCACAAGGTAGATATTTCCATTACAAATGGGAGAAATTGGAGGAAAAGAAGGAAAAATGGGCACCAAACAAGTCAGCAGAACACATTAAATTAATTCTCAAGTCTTGAAAATAATCCTCTGTTCTCTGAGACCATTTAAGCAATGGTCCTGCCCTCCAGACTCTGGGTGTTGGCCACATTCTACAGATTCTGGGTGGAGGCCCCTCAGCCCTGGGCTTCAGCTCTGCCTTCTAGGTCCACTGAGTTGGCAACTCTGCTCCCTGGGATTTGGGAGGCCCCATTCTCCTAGTCTGTCCTGAGTGGCAACCCTACTCCCTTGCCCGAGGAAGGCACTGTTCTTCTGCCCTTTGGGCAAGGCAGCCCCACCCCTCAGCTTTGGGCAGGGATCCAGCCCCATCCAGCTGGCACTTGTGAAAGGTAGTCCCCACACTCCAGAACAGAGTTGGTGAAGTTCTGACTCTTTGAAACTTAGACGTCCATGGCCCTACCCTTTGAGACCCCAAAGGTTATGGTCCTATCTTTTGAGACGGAGGCAGCTCTGCTTCCTGTACTCCTTGTCTCTTCAGCTTCTGCTTCCTGGTTTCTTGGCCTTTGACCCCTCGGTCCTTCCAGCCTCTTGGGCCATCTCGGCCTTTGTCCTACTCGGGCAAGTGTTATAAACATCTTTATCTCTACTAATAAGTGCCTGGAGGCACCCCACTCTGCCAGAAAATCTCCTGCCTGAAGGCACTCGTCTCTCTTGCTCCGTGGGTCAGCTCCTGCACCATATCATACCAGTCTCCTGGTCTGCTGCTGATGTTTCTCTGCTGCTGCTTCTCACCATCTGTGCCATCTCCAGTGTTACAACTCTTCTTACTTCCTTCTGAGTCCTCACCAGAATTGTCTTCAATGTCCATAATTCCACCAATAGTCCCTTCAAGGCAATCTAGGCTTTTACTATTAGGCACTTTAAAACTCTTCCAGCCTCTACCCGTTACTCAATTCCAAAACTGCTTCCACACTGTACATATCTGTTAGAGCAGCACCCTACTCCTGGTACCAAATTCTGTCTTAGTTATCTAGTACTACTATAACAGAACTACAACAAATGGATGGCTTTAACAAACAGAAATTTTTTCTTTCACAGTCTAGGAAGCTAGAAGTCAGAATTCAGGGTGCCAGCTTCAGGGGAAGACTTTCTATCTCTGTCAGCTCTGGGGGAAGGTCTTCATCATCAATCTTCCCCTGGTCTAGGAGCTTCTCAGCACAGGGACCCTGGGTCCAAAAGACATTGTCTGCTCCTGGCTCTTCTTGTTTGGTGGTAATAAGGTCCTTCTCCTCTCTGCTCACTTCTCTCTTTCATATTTCAAAAGAGATTGACTCAAGATACAGCCTAATCCTGTAGATTGTATCCTTCGTCATTAACATAATTGCCTCTAATCCTGTCTCATTAACATCATAGAGGTAAGGATTTACAACACATAGGATTATCAGATCACAAAATGGAGGACAACAACACAATACTGGGAATCATGGCCTAGCCAATTGACACACATTTTTGAGGGACACAATTCAATCCAAAACAGACAGAGCACTACTGGCATGAGGAAAGACATATAGATCAATGGAATAGAATTCAGAGTCCAGAAATAAACTCATATGTCTATGGTCAATTCATTTTAAACAAGAATATCAAGGCATTGGATAGGGAAAAAACAGTTTCTTCAATAAATCGTGCTAGGACAACAGAACAACCACATTCAAAAGAGTAAAGTTGAATCCCTATACCACACTATACACAAAAATTAACTCAAAATGTATCAATGGCTTAAATATAAGTTCTGAAGCTATAAGTCTTAGAAAAAAATGAGACTAAATCTTCATGGCCTTGGCTATGGAAATGATTTCTTAGATATGACACCAAAAGAACAATCAACAAAAGAAAAATACATAAATTGGACTTTATCAAAATTAAAAACTTTTGTATATCAAAGGTTACTATTAAAAGTGAAAACAATCCACATAATCAGAAATTATATTTGCAAATCATATATTAGAAAATATATAGTATCCAGAATATATAAAGAACTATTACAATTCAGCACTCTAAAGACAAATAATCCAATTAAAAATGGGCAAAGGATTTGAATAGACATTCTCCATAGAAAGCATACAAATGTCCAATAAACACATGAAAAGAAAAAGGAGTGACTGATAAAGGATATGGGCTTTCTTGTTGTGACGAAAACGTTTTTAAATTGGATAGTGGTGATAGTTGCACAATCTTATGAATATGCTAAAAAACACTGAATTGTACACTTTCAAAAGGTGAATTTTATGTGAAATTTTGTTATGTGAATTATATCTCAATTTAAAAAAATTAAATGTTAACAATTGGTGAATCTTTGTGAAGGATATAATGGAATTCATTCTGCTATTCTTATAACTTTTCTGTAAGTTTGAAGTTTGTCTAAGTAAAAAGTTAAAAATAAAAAAAATAAATAAACAATTGGAATCTAACCATGGGTAAGCTTCAGACACATCCAACCTGAAAAACATTTTGAAAAATATCTCTCAAATACTCTCCTAATCATATCAAAATCATGAAACACAGAGAAAAGTGGAGACCTTGAGTGAGAGTAAGGACATATGAAAACTGAACGCTTGGTGTGATTGGTATTGGATTCTGGATAAGTAAAAGAATTTAGGGACTATTGGGTGAAATTTGTATGTGATCTATAAATTTGATAGATAATTATATCAATTTTAAACATTCAGATTTCAATAATTGCATTATGATTATAGAAGTGAATGTCCTTGATCATAGGAAATGCACAATGAAATACTGATGAGTTAGGGGCGTGATACCTACAATTTACTTTCAAAAGGTTCAGAAGCACACACATACAGTGGTGTGTTGGTAAATTGATTCCTCAAAATGAAAAGAGCCCTTTAAGTAGTGTTGATTTCCATGGTGTAAATACTCCTGCCATGGCTGGATTCCACCATGTGTGTCAGTTTGTCATACTGTGGTGGCTTGTGTGTTGCTGTGATGCCGAAAGCTAAGCCACTGGTATTTCAAATTCCAGTAGGCTCACCTTGATGGAAAGATTTCAGCAGAGCTTCCAGACTAAGACAAACTAGGAAGAAGTACTTGGTGATACACTTCTAGAAAAAAATAAGCCAGTGAAAACCTTACGGATAGCAGTGAAATATTGTCTGATATAGTGCCGGAAGCTGAGTCCTTCAGGTTGGAAGGTGCTCAAAGTATGACTGGAGAAAAGCTGTCTCCTCAAAGTAGAATCCACCTTAATGATGTGGATGGAGTAAAGCTTTCAGGACCTTCATTTGCTGACATCACATGACTTATAACAAGAAGAAACAGCTGCAAACATCCATTAATAATCAAAATGTGGAATATATGAAGTAAGGATTTAGGAAAATTGGAGGCCATCAAAAATGAAATGGAACACATAAAGATCAATAACCTAGACATTTGTGAGCTAAAATGGATTGGTATTGGCTATTTTGAATCAGACAAACATATGGTCTACTATGCTGGGAATGAAAATTTGAAGAAGAATGGCATTGCATTTATCATAAAAAAGAAAATTTCAATATCTATCCTGAAGTAAAATGTTGCCAGTGGTAGGATAGTACCCATACACCTACAAGGAAGACCAGTTAATATGACTATTATTCAAATTTACACACCAACCACTAATGCCAAAGATGAAGAAATTGAAGATTTTTACCAACTTATTCAGTCTTAAATTGATCACATATGCAATAAAGATGCATTGATAATCACTGATGATTGGAGTGCAAAAGATGGAAACAAAGAAGAATCAGTAATTGGAAAATATGGCCTTGGAGATAGAAATGACTCTGGAGACCATATGATAGAACATTGCAAGACCAATGACTTATTCATTGGAAATACCATTTTTCAACAACCTAAATGTCAACTATTCAAATGGACCTCGTTGGATGGAATACACAGGAATCAAATTGACTACATCTGTGGAAAAAGATGATGGAGAAGCTCGATATCATCAGTCAGAACAAGGCCAGGGGCCAACTGCAGAACAGATCATCAGTTGCTCATATGCAAGTTCAAGCTGAAGCTGAAGAAAATTAAAACAAGTCCACAAGAGCCAAAGTACAATCCTGAGTATATCCCACCTGAATTTAGAGACCATCTCAAGAATATATTTGATGCGTTGAAAACAAATGATCAAACAACAGATAGGTTGTGGGATGACATCAAGGATTCCATATATGAAGAAAGCAAAAGGTCGTTAGAAAGACAGGAAAGAAAGAAAAGACCAAAATGGATATCAGAAGAGACTCTGAAACTTGTACTTGAACTTAAAGTACCTGAAGCGAATGGAAGAAATGATGAAGTAAAAGAGCAGAAGAGAAGATTTCAAAGGACTGCCCAAGAAGACAAAATAAAGTACTATAATGAATGTGCAAGGATCTGGAGTTAGAAAACCAAAAGGGAAGAACATGCTAGGCATTTCACAAGCCGAAAGAATAGAAGAAAAAATTCAAGCCCCGAGTTGCAATACTGAAGGATTCTCTGGCCTAAATATATTGCATGACACAGGAAGCATCAAAAGAAGATGGAAGGAATACACAAAGTCAGTGTACCAAAAAGAATTCGTTGATGTTCAACCATTTCAGGAGGTGGCATATGATCAAGAACCGATGATACTTAAGGAAGAAGTCCAAGCTGCACTGAAGGAATTGGCAAAAATAAGGTTCCAGGAATAGATGGAATATCAACTGAGATGTTTCAACACATGGATGCAATGCTGGAAGTGCTCACTAGTCTAAGCTAAGAAATTTGGAAGACAGCTACCTGGTCAACCAACTGGAAGAGATCCATATTTGTGCCCATTCCAATGAAAGGTGATCAAACAGAATGCAGAAATTATCGAACAATATCAGTAATATCACACATAAGTAAACTTTTGCTGAAGATAATTCAAAAATGGTTGCAGCAATATATTGACAGGGAACTGCCAGAAATTCAAGTTGGATTCAGAAGAGGATGTGGAATGAGGGATATAATTGCTGATGTCAGATAGATCTTGGTTGAAAGCAGAGAATACCAGAAAGATGTTTCTCTGTGTTTTATTGACTATGCAAAGGCATTCAACTGTGTGGATCATAACAAATTAGGGAAAACATTGCAAAGAACGGGAATTCTGGAACACTTAATTGTGCTTATGTGGAACCTGGACATGGACCCAGAGGCAGTCGTTCGAACAGAACATGGGGTTGCTGTGTGGTTTAAAATCAGGAAAGGTGTCAGGGTTCTATCTTTTCGCCATACTTATTCAATCTATATGATGAGCAAATAATCTGAGAACCTGGACTATATGAAGAAGAATGTGGCATTTGGATTGGAGAAAGACTCATTAACAACATGCTTTATGCATATGACACAAGCTTGCTGAAAGTGAAGAGGATTGAAGCACTTACTGATGAAGATCAAAGACTACAGCCTTCAGTATGGATTACACCTCAACATAAAGAAAACAAAAATCCTCACAATCGGACCAATAAGCAACATCATGACAAACGGAGAAAAGACTGAAGTGGTCAAGGATTTCATTTCACTTGGATCTGTAATCAACGCCCATGGAAGCAGCAGTGAAGAAATCAAACAACGTATTGAATTGGGCAATATGCTGTAAAAGGCCTCTTTAAAGTGTTAAAAAGCAAAGATGTCACTTTGAGGACTAAGGTGGGCTGACCCAAGCCATGGTATTTTCGGTCACCTCATATGCATGCAAAAGCTGGACAATGAATAAGGAAGACCAAAGAAGAATTGATACCTTTGAATTATGGTATGGGCAAAGAATATTGAATGTATCATAGACTGCCAGAAGAAAGAACAAATCTCTCTTGGAAGAAGTACAGCCAGAATGCTTCTTAGAAGCGAGGATGGCAAGACTTCTTCTGTCTCACATACTTTGGACGTGTTATCAGGAGGGATCAGTTTCTCGAGAAAGACATCGTGCTTGGCAAAGCAGAGGGTCAGCGAAAAAGAGTAAAACCCTCAGTGAGATGGATTGACACAGTGGCTGCTACGATGGGCTCAAACATAGCAAGGATTGTGAGGATGGCACAAGACTGGATAGTGTTTCATTCTGTTGTACGTAGGGTCGTTATGAATCTAACCGACTTAATGACACCTAACAACAACAATAATGGCTTGATTTGAACCTACCAAAATGTTGCCACTGGTTGTGGAATTGGAAGAAATCTACTCATTTTGATCTTGCAAGCCAGATAAGCTGACTCCAGCAAGGGGAGTGGAGAGTAGGGAGAGAATCCCAATGTGGAAAAATAATAATTATTTGTCAGTTTGGGTGTAGGATAAGGGGTGGTCTTTTTACTACTTTTTCAACGTTTGTATGACTTGATATTATTTCAAAAATGTAAAATAAAAATAGTTCAGAATAAAACACTGTAAGTATGTAAAGAAGATTTTTAATATCCATACCACTAGAAAATAAAGCAAAACTAAACAAAATAAAAACTATGTCAATCCAATGACAGGCATAAAGGAATATTACAAAAAAGTATACCTATTATAAATAATGAAATGAATTTGCAGAAATATATTCAAACCATTCAGTAAACATAATACATATAAAATTAAATTTGACTGATAAAAGTGAGAAAATTTAAGAGTAAATTCAACAGTTTTAATGAGATATAAATCACATACTATGTAAGTCTCCTATTTAAAGTGTACAATTCAATGGCTTCTAATATGCTCACCGAGTTGAGCAACCATCACTATAATCAATTTTAGAACATTTTCATCATCCCCCAAACTAGTCTTGTAATCTTAGCCTTCATCCCTCAATCCCCCCGTTCTCCCCAGCCCTAGAGAATCATTAACATACAAGGCTTTCTTTAAAAACAATGCAGGGTGCTGGGATAATTTTAGATTCTAATCTATAAGAATCTTTAGTGCTTCACTTGAGGACGAATACCGAATGCACGACTACTGAGGATATATAAAAAGGAACAAAAAATTATACCTCAGAGATACCAGATTGACAGGAACAACAACATGCTTTTAGATTGAAAAAGGATAAGAGACACACAACAAAAAGCACATATGATTAAAATATGAGAACATGGAGATGTAGCTAAACTATTTTTCAACTTTAAAAAAAATGAAGCCAATAGGAAAAAAGGGGTTTGACTGGCAACAGAATACTTCCTGCAGACTTCACAAAAGCTAGTTTTGTTCTTATCCATGAAAGTTAATGTGAATATTTGTACTACTCAGAAAGCTGTCAAATCTTGATTTCTTAATTCTCTATTTATTCACATTCACTTGATCCACTTGGTTTCTGCACAAGGATTTGTAGCAGAGAAGCTGAGACTTGATGGTAGTAGGTTTGGGTTTTATTGTTATTATCATTGGCATGGGAGTAGACAAGCAGTGTAATAGAACACAATAGAAATCCCACAAATCCACAAATATGTGAAAACTTGATATATAATGGAGATAGCACTGACTATTGGAGGGAAAATGAATGGACCATTAATTAAATGGTGCTGAGTCAGTTAATTAATTAATCAAAGATAACATTTGATTCCTCTCTTAAACTATATATATAAAAGATTCAGATGCCTTAAAGACTCGACTTTGAAGGAGACATCTTTAAAATTTTTAGAAACAACATAGGATTATATTTTCTTAAGAAGATGAATGGGAAAGTTCTGTGAAAAGACAAAATCATAGGTGCCACTGGATTTCTACAAATGTATAGATTCCACACTCATTCTATGAAGCTATCATGGTCCCAACTGTAAAACACAAATAGGCTGAAAAAAAAAAAAAGAAATTGTAGCCCAAACTCAGTCAGAAATAGATTTAAAACACTTAAATAAAATATTAGGTCACCAAATAGAGCCGTATATTAATACTAGATTGCCCACATCAGTTGAATAAAGGAGAAAAAGATGGTTGCCTTAGTAGATGTTGACATTGCATTTTATAAATTTCATTATTTATTTCTTAATTTAAAAAACTGGAAATGGAGTGAAATTTCTTAATATATATATTCTACGAACACATGCTAAGGAGCCCTGGTAGCGCAATTGTTAAAGTGCTTGGCCACTAATCAAAAGGTCAGAGGCTTGAACCCACCCCACAACTCTGAGGGAGAAAAGACTTGGCAATCTGCTCCTGTAAAGATTGTTGTTGTTGTTAGGTGCTGTCGAGTAGATTCCAACTCACAGCGACCCCATGTACAACAGAATGAAACACTGCCTAGTCCTGTGCCATCCTCACAACCGTTGCTATGTTTGAGCCCATTGTTGCAGCCTAGGAAACCCTATGAGGCAGTTCTACTCTGTCATATAGGGTCACTATGAGTTGGAATCTATTTGACAGCACAAAACAACATGAACACATGCCACGCTTCCAGGTGAGGATGAAGCTCCGCTGGCCAGTGGACCACACTTTAAGTAGCAATCTAAGTACTGAAAGGTATGGAATTATCTTCACCTGTAGGTGTACAATCAGATATTTGATACCATGAAGGGTGATTGCCACTTAACATATTCCTGAGCCTTGCTATGCTAAAATAATCTTTTGCTTTTTTCTCAGCGTTCCTTGTAGTGGCTTGGTTTGTGCCTGACCTCAGAAATAGGGTGGTCTTGTTTCTAGCTGCAGAAAAGGGGTGGAATGAAAAAAAATCCCTTTCTCTACATCCATATATATAAAGAAACTATTCTTAAAACATACTGAATCTAAGTGATGCCTCTCTGAAGTAAGATTGTTCAGGCCTTAGGTTTATTTATAATGATCATCCAATTATCATTGAGCAGAAAATAGTAAAGGCTATTATTGATATACAAGAGTCAGGTGAATGTCTCGAGACAACAAAACATCATTTCCAATAGGCTTTTGGGTAATGGATGTGGGAGTGCTGTCCTGTTTCTTATGAAGAGCTGAGAATACATCCATCTAATTGAGGAAACCATCAGTTATATATACCCTAAAAGCATCCAACTGCAGTTTTGTTTTGCTTTTCCTTACTCTCACTCTTCTCTAAACTTGTTTCATGAAAAGCACGAGATGAAAAATGAAGCTGCTGAAATTATAATACTAAGGCCCACAGGTAATATGGAGAATTTATGATATTCCAAGTGTACTTCTCCATGCTGTCTATCTAGCTTGCCTCATTGCTCTGACTTACTCTCTTCCTATGCTATCACTTTTCTGGATCCAATGGAGGCCCCAAAGCTGAGAAGAATCCACTCTCTTTGTACATGTGGGAAGGAGAGAGTCAGAATAGTAGTGGACCCAGATTTCTCTCCAACCACCATGAAAAGGTCTGGAGTAACCTTCATGCCTCAGATTCCAGGGCTCTCTCTCCCACCCCCAGAGGAGTTAGCAGAGATCCAAGAACAAAACCCTGATAAGGAAAAGATTTCAAGTTTAATATCCTATCTCTAGGCTGAATTATTCTTATTCTCAATAACTTTCAGTTCTAGGAAAATGAACTACCTGATTGTCCCCTCATCTGCCCCTGGAATTTCCAAAACTCTTTGCTCCTTCTCACTTTATTATTATGATGTTTTATTTTGAAATAGTTTGACTCACAAGAAATTACAAAAAATTTATAGAGTCTCTGTGTAGCCTGTACCAAGTTTCCCCCAGTAATGTCCTACATTGTCTAAACCTGGAATTTGACGTTGATACAATACTATATACTCAGATGCACACCTTATTCATATTTCACCTGTTTTCACTGCAAGTATTTGTTTATATATAGTACTATGAAATTTTATTATATATCTAGAGATGTGTAACCATCACCACAATCAGAATAGGGAACTGTTCTATTACCGCAGATTACTCTGTCATGTTATCACTGAACAGTCATACCTTCTCTCCAGCTCTAACCCCTTAGTGACTGCTTATTTGTTCTCCATCAGAATCAGTTTCACACTTCAAAACATTTATACATAAGAATCCTACAGTGTGTAACACTTTGAGATTAGCTTTTTAAACTAATCACGATGACTTTGAGATCTATCCAAGTTATTGCATGCACCAATAGTTTGTTCCTTTTTATTGCTGAGTAGTATTCCATTGTATAGATATACTGTTTACCAATTCACCCACTGAATGACAGTCAGACTATTTTCAGGTTTGACTATAACTAATAATGCTGTTAGGAATATTTATGTACAGGCTTTTATGTGAATATAGGTTTTTATTTATCTAGGATACATATACAAACTGTGTGATTGCTGGGTCATATGGTAAGAGTATGTTTAGTTTTATGAGAAACTGCCAAACTGTTTTCCAGAGAAGCTGTAGCATTTTACATTCCCACCCACAATCCATGAGATCCAGTTTCTCAGCTCCTTGCCAGCACTTGGTATTTATTATCAATGTGTTTTATTTTAGTCATTCTAAGAGGTGCGCAGTGCTATTTCATTATAAGGTGGTGCAGTGGTTAAACGTTAGGATGCTAATCAAAAGGTAGGCAGTTCGACTCCACCAGCCACTATTTGGAAATCCTGTGAGGCAGTTCTGCTCTGTCCTATAAGGTCTCTATGAGCCCGAATTGACTTGATGGCAACGGGTCTTGGTTTTTTTAAGGGATAATGATGTTGAAAATATTTTCAAGTGTTTATTTGCCATTCATATATCTTCAGTGAAGTGTCTCTTCAAGTCTTTAGCCCATTTAATAATTGATGTGTGTTTTCTAACTGATGAGTTTAGAGAATTTATTATATATCCTAGACCCAAGTCTTTTTCAGAATGTGATTAGTAAAAAATTTATCCAATATGTCTCTTGTCTTTTTATTCCTTTAACAGGTTCTTTTGCAGAATAAAAGGTTTTCATTTTGATGATGTTCCGTTCTGTAATATCTAAGAATTTGTCACTGACCCTAAGTCACAAATGCTGTCTCTGATGTTTTCTTCTAAAGGTTTTACAGCATTATGTGTTACAAGTATATTAATGGTCCATTTTGAGTTAATTTGTGTATAAGGTGAGAGGTTTAGGTTGAAGTACTGTTTTGCATACGAATGTCCAATTTTCAACACCATTTGTTAAAAAGACTCTCCTTACTCCATTGAATTACTTTTGTGCCTTTGTCAAAAATAGATAAGCTGTACTTGTGTAGTTCTATTTCTCAGCTCTCTGTTGTGTTCCACTGATCTATTTGTCTATGTCTTCTCAACATCACACAGTCTTAAACACTATAGCTTTATAGTAAGTCTTAAAATCAGAAAGTGTGGTCCCTCCAACAGTATATATCTTCTTCCAAAATGATTTTTGCTATTCTAGTTCATATATCATTCCATACAAATTTTAGAATGAGCTTGCCAATATCTACAAAGAATCATTCAGGCTCAATTTCTTTAGCGTAGTATTTTTTTTTTATTTTTTATTCCTTCTTCCTTTCTCCTTTCCACATGCATTAACTTCTCATTCCCAATTACCCCACCAACCTGTGGAAACCCTTCAGTGTGTATCCTTCTGTACTTTTCTTAACGTGCTTAAAACCACAAAAACACATCTTCACTTATATACATATACACACAAATGTGCATAAATATGCATACACATGGGAAAATGTCATTGTTTTATTTACCACCTGCAAAAAAATTATATTATACAGACATCTTTGCATTTAACATGTCTCTCTCAATAGTATTATGAGGATATTACAAAAATGAACGTGGAAAAACTCCCACTGTGCATAATTTCTTCAAACATAATATTTCCAGTATTTTACCCCCAAAATACTATTGCCATAAACATCCTTGAAAATAAAATAAAAAAACAGAAAGACTATAATAGTCAGTAGATGTGGTGATGCTTCATACACTTCCCCACTGGAGAGCAGGGACCCTGAGCTTAGAGAATCTTAAACAAATGGTGATTTCTGTGCCCACCTGTCTTTCTCTGCCAAGGAGAGTAGCTCCATCTTATTCAGATGCCCAATCTCTTAAAAGCAAAGCAAGAGTCTTATTGTGGTAAGGATCCACCCAGCTAAAGGGTTTGTTGAGCCCTGTGAACAAGGTAACATTCCTGCTTGTACTCCTCTCCCCTCGTTCCCATCTGCTTCCCCTACTGACTGTGTCTCCTGGACACTGGGTCAATTGGAACCACCCAACACACCTGTTTACAATGCATATTCCAGGGACCCTGCTGGATCAAGCCATTGGGCATGATGCCCAGGCAACTGTTTTGACTACAAACTGCAGGTGACAAGCTCAACTCACGATCCAAGGATTTCTCAGGAGAAGACAACTTATGAGGCACATGGGAGGGGAAGGGTGGAATAGAGCCACTTAAAGATTCACTACCAGGGTCAGAAATTACTCTGGTACCACCAAGAATGAACTAATATTAAAAAGGGCAAAATACCTTATTGAAGATCATGCTGAAGGTTGAGGGATGACCTCACTTGACCTGGGTGCCCTTGTACTCCAAGGTTTCCAGCTGTCTCCTGCTGTACTCAGGGTTCTCTAAAAGCATCTTCTCTGGACCACTGATGGCCCAAACTCCTTGAAATCGGCAGAGGTGACCCACATCTGCCTGAAAGTGCTCAGAGACGTCATGACGGATGCGCCAATCCACCCAGAGAAACACCCGTCAGGAGAAGCTGTGATCTTGATGGGGGTCCCTTTGGAAGCCAACAGTTCTAGCTCTTTCAAGAGGCGTTCCTCGAGGCCAGGGAACAGAGTGGTGCCCCCGGCCAGCACAATCTCTGCAAAAAGGGTCATCTGGATGTCAATGTCGCACTTCATGATGCTGCTAGCAACCATTTTCGAGAGCCCCGGGCTATGTATGCCCAGCTGCTCAGGCACAAAGAGGACCTCGGGCACCTGGTACAGCTGTTCCCCGATGCAGATGACAGTCCCATCCGGCAATTTGTATTCTCTCAAAACGTCCTCCCGCCTCTTGCTTAGCTCCTTGTCTAGATCAAAAGCCACATAACACAGCTTCTCTTTGATGTCATCCACCAAGCCCCTGTTGACTATGCTGGGGTAGGTATGCCCGCTGGCCAAGAGGAGCCGGGTGAGGTGCTCTGTGAGGTCCCTTCCTGCTATGTAGAGCTTGGTGACAGCATGAGGCAGGGAGTAACCCTCGAAGACGGGGACAGTGCAAGTGACCCCATCCCCACTGTCCACCACCAGGCCCGTGACGCAGGCGGAGGCATAGAGTGCTACCACCGCTTGATTTGACAGATAGAAGGCAGGCACATTGAAGGTCTCAAACATCACCTCTGCCATTTTCTCCCGAATCTCCCTAGGGTTCAAGGAGGGCTCAGTCACGAGCACGGACTGGGCGCAAGGTTTCACACCCAGCTCGAAGTCAAAAAGGTGCTGCCAGAGCTTCTCCATGTCATCCCAGTCTGTCACTAGGCCACGCTCAATGGGGTAGTGCAGGTGTAGGGCATCATACTTGTCCAGGACTTGTTTCCCCACAAAGTAGTTCTTTTGATTGGATCCGGCTAAAGAAAAGTTCGATTTCGGATGCCCCACCACAGAGTTGATGACGTGACGGGGTCCAATCTCTCCAGACAAGCCTGCTTTGCACAGCCCAGATCCGTTGTCAAAAATGACAGCTGGAGTGTCTAATATATGTTGATTAAACATGTCTACAGCAGCTTCTTCTGAGCTTCACCAAAATAAAGACAGAACACTTGGGCCACTTTCTGACACAAGACCCACCTTTGGAAGCTCAAAAGCCTCAGGATTCCACAGTCATCAGGTTGTCCCCCAGGTGGAGATAGCAGGCTGTGTCCAATCCTCAAGAAAGCCCCATCCTCAGCCCATGAATCTGTCCTCCTTTCACATGGCCCAGGGCTTGCTGTGGCCTTTTCAAGGATGGTTGTCCCCTAGGTAACAATGTAACCAAGCAACAATTGTCCTCAGTGAGCATCAGAGGGACCTAAAAGGGGCGGGGATCTGACCCACCAGCACACCTGCTGGGTGAGACAGGAAGCAGAAAAAGACAAACCATACCTATCTACAGGTGGCTCTCATAAGCCTGTGAACACAAAGCAGAGGTCTAGCCTTAGAACCAAGGGAAGCAGCCCAATTGTGGGCTTGTCCCAGAGAACTGGCTTCTCTGCTCAGCTGAGTGCTATTCGGGGCATGAGAAAAACACACTTTCCTTTGCTAAGGGGAGACACTAAGCACCAGCCTCACAGCCGGGTCAGAGTGGCGATGCCGGAAACCCAGTTTCAGCAGACACTCAGATTATTCTTTCTTATTTCCGCTTATATTTGTTTTCGTTGCTTTTTTTGGAAAGCTACATGGAGATATAATTCACATACCATACAATTCACCCATTTAAACTGTACAAATAAATGTTCTTTATTATATTCACGGATATGTAACATCATCACCAAAGTCAATTTTACAACAATTTCATCACCTCAAAAAAAAAAAAAAAAAAAAAACCCTACCAAAACTAGTTAGACCTGGGTGAGCAAGGAAAAAGTGAGATAAAGGCAGAAATAAAACAATTTATCTCTAGTCAAAAATCCTATAAAATTATGATTTTCCTTAAGTCTTAATATACCATAACAAGCAACTCTCACAAAAATGCCTAGGAAAGAAATGTCAAAAGGGATAATAAAAAAGAGTATCTTCTCCACGTAACACGTTGGCAAATAATTGCAAATTATTGCTGGTGTTGTACTACTCTTTTGGGGGTATCTCAGCTATCTTTTGAACCTTTCTCCATGACCTCTCATTTCAATAGACGGAGTTTTTCATTTCTACCTTTCACATTACCTGCGTCTTCCTTCAAGTTTTTGGCTGATCTTACCAACCAGGAGAGTACTATGAATGCATAAATAGTATCTTCTACGAGCCTAGCACTCAGTTAAGAAATAAGCTCTCAAGTTAAACAGACCAAGGATCCAATCCAGCTGGATTTCTGCCTTGCTATGTAATCTTATGCAAGCCATCCACTTCATCTCTGTAAGCATCAATCTCCTCTCTTTAAAAATGCAGATCATTTAGGTACATTGAAGAGTAAATGAGAACATTCACATACAGAACTTAGTATAGCACCTGGCACGTATAATCATTTATTAAATAATATTATCATTATTAGGAAAACATTAATGAAGTGGGATAGAGTATTCATTATCACACCCCTTCTAAGCATAAGGTCTTAACTCGAGTAATCTCATTATTAGAAAATCCTCTGGATGTGGCCACTGTAATTGTCAATTTTCAGTTAATGAAATATAGCACTTGACTGCTACCTGAAAGGTTGTAGCTCGAACCTACCCAGAGACACCTCGGAAGAAAGGGTTGAGGATCTGCTTCCACAAAGTCACAGCCTTGAAAACCCTATGGAGCACAGTTCTGCTCTGCACACGTCATTTCGTCATGAGTCGGAACCGTCTTGATGGCAACTGGTTTGGTTTTGGTTTTGATGTTCTCTTAAGCAACCTTCATAACTATCCCAGGCTCCAAGGGAAACACATAAAAATGATAGACATGGTCTTCACCATTGCTGACTGGCACAGTTAGACAAAATCTCAAGGCTAGATAGCCTCCAGGATGCACATAGTTTTTATTATTCACATTTGTAACATTCCTCCAATTGCTGACTATATTTTAAACACTTTGTTTCCCTTTCTATATTATATGGCACCTAAAGGACCTGAATTCCCATCTTACTGGGGTTCCAGAACCCCCAGTTATAAGGTCCAGTAGAACATATCAGATGCCTTTTCTAATAAATATCCATGTGCTTAGGAGAGTCTCTTTCTTGTTCTGTTATAATGTAATTTTGAAGGAAGTGTAACGCTGTTAAGGCTCCACGATTGGTTTTTTAAATCTCTCATTCAAGTCTGAATGTTAAAAATTGAATGTCTTAGCTTTCAGGTGTGCGTACGACTATAAAATATGATCATATACAAATACCTCGGGCCAAAGGAATATCTCTCTTTATCCCAGGCCTAATGTTGCCCTCAGCACAGACGATCAAATAGAAGTCAGTGACTAGTTTTCCAGCAGTCAAATAGTAAGTCAGAAAAGGTTAATAATGGGCTGAATTGCTTTTCTATCTTTTTTTTTTTCTGGGATAAGTTGGACATAGGGTGACTTTCAGAATCCCCTTAGTTTTCTTTACTGTTAAGAGAATGTTGATGCCAAATGGAAGTTGTCAGAGCTGTTCCTTTTTTGTTCCTTTTTGTCTCCCTCTTACCCTTTTAACTATAACAGTAATTCTCTTTTAGACCTTTTAAAAACTGCTACCACTTCCTCCTCCTCCCATTTTGTTCTCCCTCTTTTACTTTAGACTCAGTGCCATAATCAATTACTATTGCTAATAAGAATGTATCATATCCCTAATGAGGATTTGGATAGAAAATTAGTCTGAGCACCAATTGTCTTTGACGTAGACTTTTCTTTGAACTATTCCAGTGGATGATAAAATCATGAATCCTAAACCTGAATGAATTTAGTTTATTCTATTTCATAGACACATACCATATACCTAACCCTAGATATATATAAGAGTTACAAAATTAATGTGGAAGAATCATTACAAACCTATACTCTTATAATGTCTGCAATAGGGAAAATGAGTGTTCTTTTGTAATAGGATCAAATGGATACTCACATTGTAAAAGTTTCCCAAGGGATTAATTTAGGTTAATAATTTGTAAACACCAGTCCATGAATGGGTGCATCAGAATCTCCTGGGGTGCATTTTAAAAAGAAAAAGAAAAAAAAATAAATGAAAGCAACAACAATAACAATAACAGCAAAAGCCAGGAGACCTGCTGGATTAGAATCTTTAAGAGAACAGAATCTGTGAACTTGTAATTTAATAAGCTCCCTGATAATGGGAAGTACTGATTTAAGGGCTAGAACTTGAGAAATGGGAAAGATAAACATGAATTTATATTCTCTGGGACTCACTACTGTCTCAATCATGAAACAGGTTTACAATCATGAATACAAATGGATTCAACTGGAACAGAAAAGTGCATAAACAGAGGCACCATGGCAAATAAGTATTGTAACTATTTAGAGTATTGTAGTTGATGCCCAAGAACACTAGTGTCAAAGTGGTTAAGTGCGCAGCTGCTAACCGGAGGGTCAGCAGTTTGAACCCACCAGCTGCTCCGCAGGAGAAAGATGTGGCAATCTGCTCCCATAAAGATTGTTGTTGGTAGGTGCCGTCAAGTTGGTTCGACTCATAGCAACCCTGTGTACAACAGAACAAAACACTGCCTGGTCCTGCACCATCTTCACAATCGTTGCTATGTTTGAGCCCATTGTTGCAGCCACTGTGTCAGTCCATCTCCTTGAGGGTCTTCCTCCTTTTTGATCACCCTCTACTTCACTAAGCATGATGTCCTTCTCCAGGGACTGGTCCCTCCTGATAACATGTCCAAAGTACACTAGATGAAGTCTTGCCATCCTCACTTTTAAGAAGCATTCTGGCTGTACTTCTTCTGAGACAGATTTGTTTGTTATTCTGGCAGTCCATGCTATATTCAATATTCTTTGCCAACACCATAATTCAAATGCATCAATTCTTCCTTGGTCTTCCTTATTCATCGTCTAGCTTTTGCATGCATATGAGGTGACCAAAAATACCATGGCTTGGGTCAGGTGCACCTTAGTCCTCAAAGTGACATCTTTGCTTTTAACACTTTAAAGAGATCTTTTGCAGCAGATTTGCCCAAAGCAATATGTCATTTGATTTCTTGACTGGTGCTTCTATGGGTATTGATTGTGGATTCAAGTAAAATGAAATTTTAGACAACTTCAGCATTTTCTGTTTATCATGATGTTGCTTGTTGGTCCAGTTGTGAACATTTTTGTTTTCTTTATGTTCCACTCTGTCCTATAGTGTCACTACAAGTAGGAATCGGGTTGGGTTTGGTTTTAGTAGATGCTCAGGTGCCACCCTTCAGGAAGACTCACAGCTGAGGATCTCCATAGGAATTGTTCTCAGTTAACAGAAGCTGACTTGCCTACGCTTGTGCTGCCTCCCCGGGGGCAGCCTGCATTCAATGACTAGTTATTGAGGGGTACATTGGTCCACCTCGCTCGATTCAGTTTGCATCAACTCGAAAGGCTGTTCCAGATCCAGGCTTCCACATGGGATTAGCTGAGGCCTGTGATGCACTAGCGAGTCCCTCGGTAGTGCAATTGATAAGGTGCTCACCTACTAACTGATAGATTGATGGTCCAAACCCACCTAGAGGCAACTCAGAAGAAAGGCTTGGTTGTCTGCTTCCAAAAGGTTACAGCCTTGAAAACAAACCCTAAGGAGTACAGTTCTACCTTACAACACATGGTGTCACCATGAATCAGAATCGATTCCATGGCAACTGGTTTGGGTTTTTTGGAGATGCACCACTTTGCAACTTCTGCCTCTGCCCAGTTCTGCTTCCCTCACTCCCTTCTAGGTATTGCTGCCAAGAGAACTCACCAACATACTTCTTGCATGCAAATCTCTGTCTTAAAATCTGTGTCCCATGGAATATAATATAAGAGGTTTGGTCGCAGGAGTGGTCTCAGGAAGCAGAATCTAAAATGGGATTTTAGATCTGAATCATTCACTGGTCAGGTGGCAATGAAGACCTTATAGATAGCATCTGGCACGCTCTAGAAGTGCAATGGTAAAAAAAAAAAAATCTCACCAGTGTTGAGCTGGAATCAGATACATTGATGGAAGGGAATACACTAGTGGGTGCTGTATCTCAGAGGTTTGAGAGTTTTGGGGAAGTAGTAATTATAAGAACAATGGAATTTGATGGCCCCTGCTGTGTGACATCATTGCATTGGAGAAAGTCAATGAAAGATGATTAATCAACCATATAAGGTAAAGTGAAAAAGTCAGGGTCTCTTTGGCAGCTTATAAAGGGATTCTCATCTCTTACACCCAGAAGGAAGAAAAAAGTGAGGGTCAGGCTAAGAATTTAATTATAAGGTTAGTGGCACTCCAGATATAGTTGAATTCTCAGTCCTTTCAAAGCAGCTATGCCAAAGTCAGGGCCCTGGTTTGGAAGGAATTGTACTCTGAGATACAGGAGGAGACATCCAATGCAATGTACTTATAAATCTTGAATTCCTAGATTCTACTGAACCTTCTGATTCTATAGAGGTGGCTCAGTACTATCTGAAAAAGACTACTACCCCCTGTGCAGAGGGACTCTCTTTGGAAAAATTTATCCACACCACTGCTTCAGGCCACCAGACTAACAACTATAGTCAAGTCACAGCATAACTTGTGCAAAGAAAGGTTGGGCTTACTAATACAGGTTTTAACAGCACGGCAATAATCCTGGAAGTTGGTGCTAATGCACTTCTAGGATATCTCTTGGAAGCCTGGAGAAAGTTATGTCCCACACTAGGCAATGTAGAAATGAAAGACCGTAAAAGAAGGGACCATAAGTTTTGGAAAAGTGAGCATCCTAGAGTGTATATACTACATAAGGATGGAAAAGCTACCAGCCAACTATGTTCTGTGCGAGTGCCCTATTTATCAAAATAGTGAATGTACTGGTGAGAGGGGCACCAGCGATGTTGAAAAATTCTGTGGTGGCTGTGCTCTATAGGGCAGGTCTGATGGTAGGAGATACTGTTATAGAATGTGGTTCCCTCATAGCAAAGGCAATGATAAAATCCTGAAATACTAAAGGGCTGGTGATGGCATTTTAGGTCCCTAGTGATGCAGTGGTTAAGACCTGGGCTATTAACCAAAAAGGTCTTCAGTTCAAATCCATCAGCCACTCCTTGGAAGCCCTATGAGGCAGTTCTACTCTGTCCTATAGGAACACTATGAGGCAGAATCAACTTGACAGCAACGAGTTTGGGGTTTTTTTGGGGGTGGGGGTTTTGATGGCATTTATATATAAGAAGCACAGTAAGTGTAATTATCATAATAAGTAGCAAGTTAATACTTGAAGCCAGGGAAGCATGTCCTGAACAGAGCTATGAAAATGGTCAATACAACATGGAGTCCCCAGGGGCAAGTTTGCTAGGCAATCATAAGGTATTGCTGCATCTATACAGTCTAGGTACATCAAGAATGGGTGACCAAGAGGCTGATGGTAATGGCCGCCCAAAAGTCTCAATTCACTGCTCAACTTCTATTTTTAGACTCAGATTCATAGACTCGAGGAAAGGCTGGCTCCTCAGGGGAAAGATCCTGATAGTCCATAGCAAGTGTCCAAAAACCCATTGCCGTCGAGTCGATCCTGACTCATAGAGACTCTATAGGACAGAGTAGAACTGCCTCATAAAGTTTCCAAGAAGCAGCTGGTAGATTCTAACTGCTGACCTTTTGGTTAGCAGCCATAGCCCGCTGTAGCTCTTAACCACAAGTGTAGATGATAATAATTCCTCTAGCACTTCCCCAAATGAACCTACAGTCATATATATATTTACAACTGTACAATGGAGAACTGGAAACACAAGACATTTTCAAGATTAAAAGACATAAGATCTGAACCAACATTGGCACCCAGGGACCTAAAGCATCAGCATGGTCCCTCTTTTACAATGTGTAGCTTGGAGTCCTGGCACAGGTCCAGCTCATAGTGAGTCCATTCACTCCACAGAACCACACATTTGCCATTACCTGGGCCCCAAATGTATATTGGTAGACATACTTGGTAGTTAAAGGAACCCTCACATTAGTTACTTGGCCTGTGGGATAAAAGCTATCTCAGCGGGGAAAGCCAAGCAATAGCCTCTGACTCCTCCCTCTTTCAAATGTAGTTCATAAAAAAAATATTTCAGGATGTGGGCCAAGATGGCAGAGTAGTCAGACTCTTCCGGGGGACCCTCTTACAACAAAGGTCTGGAAAAAGAAGCGAATCAATCATATATGACAATCTAGGAGCCCTGAACATCTAAGGCAAAGTTGAGGAACAGGACTTAGTGGCAGGGGGAGGGAGAGATGGCTCGGAAACAGTGGAGGAGTTGCCAGACCTGACCCTGTGGGAGCCTGAGAAATTCAGGCCTGATCAGCTCATGGGTGAGCAGTGAGGCAGGCAGGCAGCTGTGTTCAGGAGGGACGTTTTCTGCATGGGAGACACCCAGCACCAGAGAGTCTACTCGGTCACCCAGAACCAGTGAGAAGCAGCCCCCATTGGCGAAAGATAAGTACCTGCGTACGGTCTACCGTGCGGATCAAAAACACCCCCCTTAGGGAAAAACTTCTCTCCCATTTACCTCCTCCCTCCCTGCTCTGCACTGGGTCCCAACTGTCTTCAGCAATTGCCAAATCCCCTGGGCTGGAAGTAGGATCCCTCACATGCCCTGAGCCATTCTCCTGGCCTTGGAGAGTGAACAAATGAACAAACAGGGGAAAAAATATACTGCAGGCTCCCCTAAGCCAGGAACCCAGAATAGGCACAGCTCCTTTGCCTAGGCACAGACATAAGGGATCCACGGACTCTAAGTGCCTTTCCCCCTGCATAGACTAGTGTGGGCCCATTTCAACAGTGTAGGCCCTCATTACTGCAGTACAACAGGGTATATACCTGAAGTCTAACTTGAAGTGTTTCAGCTGTGAATTTTGGCAGGTTCATGACATTTGACACTGCTCTACCCATTAAGCAGGGTCTTCACCTACCCACATCAGAGGCCTGAGGACTGCGGGCTCCACCCACGCCACTTAGCCACCTGTGGTAGGTGCCCAAGAATAAGAGGTACTCCCAGTCCTTACAGCCAAGAGCACTGGGTGCTCATAGTCCGGCTGCAAAACCCACCCACCTATGTGCTCTGTGGAACAAGGACACTCCTACCTCCTGGACACTAGGGGGCGCCCCTAAGCCCCTTGCCTTGTTCAGAGTGTGTCCCCCTGCTGCAACCAGATGCCTGTGCCTACACCAATCACCCATGCCTGTTTAAGACTGTAAGTGAGAGCCTACACAACACACTTGGTGTCTATCTAACTGGGCACCTGAGCTGAAACCATACAGGAGGAGTGGGCGGACTCCTGAGCTCACATACCTAGTAACAGATCAAACCACCTGGTGATAGGACATTAGAGATTCAAAGGTGCCAATAATCAAACTAGCTCACACGAGCAGCCTATTTGGGCATATCAAAACAAAACAAGAAGCTAGGACACAGTAAACAAACATAAAATAAATAAAAATAATAACTTATTGATGGCTTGGAGACAACAGTAAATACAAAATCACACAAAGAGGCAATCAACGATGGCTTCAGCAAGCTCCCAAAATAAAGAAACCAGAAATTTTCAAGAGGAGACAAAATTTCTTGGAATTACCAGAGGCAGAATACAAAAGATTAATATACAAAACTCTTCAAGAAATTAGGAAGGAAATTAAGCAAAATGTAGAACACACAATAGAGGAAATAAAAAAGATTAGAGAAGAGCATAATGACAAATTTAACAGGCTGCAAGAATCCATAGAGAGACAGCAATCAGAAATCCAGAAGATTAACAATAAAATTTCAGAATTAGACAACTCAGTGGAGTCATAGGAGCAGAAATGAAGCAATCAAAGTCAGAATTAGTGAGATGAGGATAAAGCACTTGACACCAACTTATTAGAGGAAAAATCAGATAAAAAGATTTTAAAAAATGAAGAAAGCCTAAGAATTATGTGGACTCTATGAAGAGGAATAACCTACGAGTGATTGGAATGGGGGGATAACAGAAAATACAGAGAGAATTGTTGAAGATTTGTTGGCATAAAACATCCCTGATATCGTGAAAGATGAGAAGATATCTATCCAAGAAGCGCATCCAACCCCACATAAGCTAGATCCCAAAAGAAAGTCACCAACACATGTTATAATCAAACTTGCCAAAACAAAAGATAAAGAGAGAATTTTAAGAGTGGCTAGGGATAAAAAAAAAAAGTCATCTACAAAGAAGAGTCAGTAAGAATAAGCTCAGGCTACTCAGCAGACACCATGCAGGCAAGAAGGCAATGGGATGACATATATAAAGCCTTGAAAGAAAAAACTGTCAGCCAAGAATTATATATCCAGCAAAAGTGTCTCTCAAATATGATGGTGAAATTAGGGCATTTCCAGATAAACAGAAGTTTAGGGAATTTGCAACAACCAAACCAAAATTAAAAGAAATACTAAAGGGAGTCCTCCGGTTAGAAAATCAAGAACATCAAATAACAACCCAAGACTAGAACACAGGACAGAACAACCAGATATCAACCCAGATAGGGAAGTCACAAAAGTAAATCAAAGCTAAAACACTGAAAATAAGGAAGCAGATGTCAATACGTAAAAGATGACAACATTAAAACAAAAAAGAGGGACTAAAAAATGTAGACATAGACTTCGCATATGGAGAAGAAGTCAAGGCAATATAAAGAAATAAAAGACTGGTATAAACTTAGAAAAATAGGGGTAAGTATTAAGGTAACCACAAAGGAAACTAACAATCCTAGAAGTCAAAATAAAAAAACTAGAAAAATGTAAAGACTCAGGAAATACAAAATCAACAACAATGAAAAAGACAAAAAGAAAATACATAAAGAAAAACGACACAGCACAGAAAATTAAGGGGAACAAAGAAACTGTGAACAACACACAAAAAAAAGAATTCAAAATGACAGCACTAAACCCATATCTATCAACAATTATGCTGGATGTAAATTGACTGAATGCACCATAAAGAGACAGAGAGTGGCAGACTGGATGAAAAAACACGATCTGTCTATATGCTGCCTAAAGGAGACACACCATAGACTTAAAGACACAAACAAACTAAAACCCAAAGATGGAAAAAAATATATCAAGCAAACCACTCTCAAAAAGAGCTGCAGTGGCTATATTAATCTCTGACAAAATAGACTTTAAAGTAAAATCCACCACAAACTATAAGGAAGGACACTATATAATGATTAAAGGGTCAATACACCAAGAGGACATAACTATAATAAATATTTACGCACCCAATGACAGAGCTCCAAAATACATACAACAAACTTTAACAGCACTGCAAAGAGAGATAGACAGCTCCACAGTAGTAGTAGGAGACTTTAACATACCACTTTCATTGAAGGACAGAACATCCAGAAAGAAGCTCAACAAAGACACGGAAGATCTAAATGCTACAATCAACCAACTTGATCTCATAGACATGTACCGAAAACTTCACCAAACAGCAGCCAAGTATATGTTCTTTTCCAGTGCACATGGAATATTCTCCAGAATACACAACATATTAGGCCATAAAGCAAGCCTTAACAAAATCCACAGCATCGAAATATTAAAAAGCATCTTTTCCGACCATAAAGCAATTAAGGTAGAAATCAACAACAGAAAAAGCAAGGGAAAAAAAATCAAACACATGGAAACTGAAAAACACCTTGCTCAAAAACTGCTGGGTTATAGAAGAAATTAAGGATGGAATAAAGAAATTCATAGAATCAAACGAGAATGAAAACACACCCTACCAGATCCTTTGGGACACAGCAAAAGCAGTGCTCAGAGGTCAGTATATAGCAATAAATGCACACATCCAAAAAGAAGAAAGGGCCATAATCAAAACATTAACCTTACAACTGCAACAAGTAGAAAGAGGGCAGCAAAAGAAGCCCTCAGGTGCCAGAAGAAAGGAAATAATAAGAATTAGAGCAGAATTCAATGAAATAGAGAATAGAAAAGCAACTGAAAGAGTTAACAAGACCAAAAGCTGGTTCTTTGAAAAGATCAGCAAAACCGATAAACTATTGGCCAAACTGACAAAAGAAAAACAGGAGAGGAAGCAAATAACCTGTATAAGAAATGAGATGGTTGATATCACAACAAACCCAAATGAACTTAAAAGAATCATAACAGAATACTATGAAAAATTGTACTCTAACGAATTTGAAAACCTAGAGGAAATGGACAAATTTCTAAAACTCACTACTTATCTAAACTAACACAAACAGAGGTAGAACAACTAAATAAACCCATAACAAAAGAAGACATTGAAGGGGTAATTAAAAAACTCCCAACAAAAAAAAAAAAGCCCTGACCCGGGTGGTTTCACTGGAGAATTCTACCAAACTTTCAGAAAAGAGTTAACACCACTACCACTAAAGGTATTTCAGAGCATAGAAAAGGATGGAATACTCCCAAACTCATTCTATGAACCAGCATAACCCTGATACCAAAACCAGGTAAAGACACCACAAAAAAAGAAAATTACAGACCAATATCCCTCATGAACATTGACACAAAAGTCCTCAACAAAATTCTAGCCAATAGAATTCAGCAATATATCTAAAAAATAATTCACCATGATCAAGTGAGAAATATACCAGGTATGCAGTGATGGTTCAACATTAGAAAAACAATCAATATAATCCATCACATACATAAAAGACAAGAACCACATGATCTTATCAATCAATGCAGAAAAGGCATTTGACAAAGTCCAGAACCCATTCATGATAAAAACTCTCAACAGAATAGGAATAGAAGGGAAATTTCTCAACATAATTAAGGACATTTATACAAAGCCTACAGCCAACATCATCCTAAATGGAGACACTTTGAAAGCGTTCCCCTTCAGAACGGGAACCAGACAAGGATGCCTTCTATCACCACCCTTATTCAACATTGTGCTGGAGGTCCTAGCCAGAGCAATTAGGCTAGAAAATGAAATAAAGGGCATTTAAATCGATATGGAAGAAGTCAAAGTGTATCTATTTGCAGATCTTATACACAGAAAAGCCCCAAAGAATCCACAAGAAAACTACTGGAACTAATAGAAGATTTCAGCAAAGTTTCAGGATACAAGATATACATATAAACATCAGTTGGATTCCTTTACACCAACAAAGAGAACCTCGAAGAGGAAATCACCAACTCAATACTATTTACAATAGCCCCCAAGAAGATAAAATACTTAGGAATAAATCTACCCAGAGAGTTAAAAGACCTATACAAAGAAAAGTACAAGACACTACTGCAAGAAACCAAAAGAGACCTGCATTAAGTGGAAAAACATACTTTGCTCACGGATAGAAAGACTCAACATTGTGAAAATGTCAATTCTACCCAAAGTGATCTACAGATACAATGCAATCCAGATCCAAATTCCAATGGAATTTTTTAATGAGATGGAGAAACAAATCACCAACTTCATATGGAAAGGGACGAGGCCCCGAATAAATAAAGCATTACTCAAGAAGAAGAACAAAGTGGGAGACCTCACACTACTTGATTTTAGAACCTATTATACTGCCACGGTAGTCAAAACAGCCTGGTACTGGTACAACGACAGATATATAGACCAATGGAACAGAATTGAGAATCCAGACATAAATTCATCCACCTATGAGCACCTGATATTTGAAAAGGCCCAAAGTCCATTAACTGGGGAAAAGATGGTCTCTTTTACAAATGGTGCTGGCATAACTGGATATCCATCTGCAAAAAACTGGAACAAGACTCATACCTCACACCATGCACAAAAATTAACTCAAAAGTGATCAAAGACCTAAATATAAAATTGAAAACAATAAAGATCATGGAAGACAAAATAAGGACAACGCTAGGAGCCCTAATACATGGCATAAACACAATACGAACCATAAGTAACTATGCACAAGCACAAGAAAAGAAACTAGATAATTGGGAGGTCCTGAAAATCAAACACTTATGCTCATCGAGAGACTTCACCAAAAGAGTAAAAAGACAACCTACAGACTGGGAAAAAATTTTTGGCTATGACAAATTTGACCAGTGTCTAATCTCTAAAGTCTACAAGATACTGCAAAACCTCAACAACAAACAGACAAAATAACCCAATTAAAAAATGTGCAAAGGATGCGAACAGGCACTTCGCCAAAGAAGATATTCAGGCAGCTAACAGACACATGGAGAAATGCTCACGATCATTATCCATTAGAGAAATGCAGATCAAAACTACAATGAGATACCATCTCACCCCAACAAGGCTAGCATTACTCCAAAACTCACAAAATGATAAATGCTGGACAGGTTGTGGAGAGACTGGAACACTTATACACTGATGGTGGGAATGTAAAATGGTACAACCACTTTGGAAATCGATTTGGTGCTTCCTTAAAAAGTTAGAAACAGAAGTACCATATAATCCAGCTAACCCACTCCTTGGACTATATCCTAGAGAAATAAGAGCCATCACACGAATAGATATATGCACACCCATGTTCACTGCAGCACTGTTCACAATAGCAAAAATATGGAAGCAACCTAGGTGCCCATCAATGGACAAATGGATTAACAAATTATGGTATATCCAGAGCTTCTTGGGCAAAATGGCGCTCTAGGCAGAAGCACCATGCCATCCCTCCACAGCAAAGATCCAAAAAACTAAGCCAAACATAAAAAACAGCAATCCTGAAGCCCTAAAACATCAAATGAAGAGATAAAGAACTCAGCCCAGCACCAGTGGAGTGAGAAAACTGACAGAGAACGGAGAGTGAGGAGAGATTCTGCAGAGGTCCCCCATCAGCTAATGTAGTGAGGATCCACCATCCTGGACTCCTATCAAAGAGCAGCAAATAGGGGGTATGAGAAAGCAGCTTCACGGAGCTTCCAGCGGGAGACAGAACAACTGGTAATTTGCAATATACACTTTCCCACTCCCCACACTTCTTCACCCGACTCGGCCTTCTCTGCTTCCCACGGCCACCGTCTCTTGTCCGGGAAGCACCAGCTGCTTGGATTCTACCCGCCCACACTGGCCGGCTCGCTGAGTGCCATTTATTGGCTGCTGGTGTTGTTTTTTTTCCGCTTCTTTGATTTCTTCCTTACCTCTCACCACCTCCCCTTCCTTTCGCTCAAATACCTGGCTCTGTGAGCCATCTTTGCTTCTTCCTGAGGGGCTGTGGAGCTCTTTTCAAGTGTGGAACTGCTTCCCGGTCTGGGCTGCCATGCTGGTGGGATCCCAGGGCTTTTGTTCATTTGTTTGTTTTGAATTGTTTGTGTATTTTCTTTTCCTTTTCTTGAGTTGGGAGCCCATTCTGGCCAGGCGCTGCTGCGTGGCTTGGCGCCTACTCCCTCGGCTTGTGCAGACGTCCAGAGGGATCACTGAGGGCATTTCTTTTTTCATCTGGTTTTTTTTTCTGTTTTTTGGAGAGCTTTTCTTGTTCTTTTTTTTTTTAATTTGTTTTCTTTTTTTTCCCTCTTTTTCCCATTTTGTTTTTCTTCATTACTCAGTTTCTCATCTCTCTATACCTTCCTTCTCTTTCTGTTCCCTGAATACCTGACACTGAATACCTCTACACCTCCTAGCCAGGCTGTACTGCAACACCTGAGAACAACTTCCCCAGACCTCATAGCTGCACTGGTCGGATCACTGGCAGCTTTGCTGTTCTTTTTCCTTTCTGATTTTTGTTTATTCATTCTTTTCTTTTTTTTCCCCTTCTTCCCCTTTCTGTTTTCCCCCATTTCATAGTCTCTTATCTCTCCACTCCAACAGCAAGCTCTCTTGCACTTTTTCTGTTTCTTTGTATGTTTTTGGCTCCTGTTCCTCTCTCCCCTCCCCATATCCATCTTAGCTCCACACATAACAATCTCCCCTCTACATCCTGCCTACCTGCACCATGCGCTTAACATCACACCACCAAGCAGCACAGGCACGGCCTACCGGAATCTGCCCTACACTGATTACCAACCCGCACTGGTGGCTGTAGTAAGTGCCACAAACAACCTGTCG
>NW_004444002.1:7855783-7856926 GCF_000243295.1 Trichechus manatus latirostris
CCTCTACAACAGAAAGACAATCCAATTAAAAAATGCGCAAAGGAAATGAACAGACACTTCACCAAAGAAGACATTCAATTGGCCAACAGACACATGAGGAAATGATCGCGATCACTAGCCATTAGAGAAATGCAAAGTAAAACCACGATGAGATACCATTTCACTCCGGCATTACCAGCACGAATCAAAAACACTGGAAATAGCAAATGTTGGAGGTGCTGCGGTGAGATCAGAACTCTTATGCACTGCTGGTGGGAATGCAAAATGATACAACCATTTTGGAAAATGATATGACACTTCCTTAGAAAGCTAGAAATAGACATACCATACGATCCAGCAATCCCACTCCTAGGAATATATCCTAGAGAAATGAGTCGTCACTCGAATAGACACTTTCACACCTACGTTCATGGCAGCATTGTTCATAATAGCAAAAAGATAGAAACAACCTAGATGCCCATCAACAGAAGAATGGATAAACAAACTATGTACATACGCACAATGGAGTACTATGCAACGAGAAAGAACAATGATGAATCTGTGAATCATCTCACAACGTGGATGCAACTGTAGGACATTATGCTGAGTAGAATAAGTCAGTCACAAAAGGACAAATATTGTATGAGACCTGTATTGTAAAAACCCATGAAAAAGTTCACACAGAAAAAGTGACACTCTTTGTTGTTTACCAGGGATGGGAGGAGTGGGGAGGAAATACTAAATAGGCAATAGATAAGTGGTATCTTGGGTGAAGGGTGAGACAGTACACAATACTGGGGAAACCAGCACAACTTGTACAAGGAAAGGTCATGGAAGCTCCATAGACCCATCTAAACTCCCTGAGGGACTGAATTGCTGGGCAGAGGGCTGTGTGGACCATGGTCTCAGGGAACATCTAGCTCAATTGGCATAACACAGCTTATAAAGGCAATGTTCTACATTCTATCTTGGTGAGTAGTGTCTGGGGTCTTAAAAGCCTGTGAGCAGCCATCTAAGATACTCCACTAATCTCATCCCTTCGGGAGCAAGGGAGTGTGAAGGGAACAGGATACAAGGGAAAGGTTAGTGAGAAGGACTAATGGACCACAGCTACCAAGGCCTCCACCAGACTGAGTCCAGTATAGCTAGATGGTGCCTGGCTAC
>NW_004444002.1:7857111-7893372 GCF_000243295.1 Trichechus manatus latirostris
GGGAGTGGACAGCCCCATAAAACCAAATGTGACTGATGGGGCACAGCAGTCCAGGAACAAGGACTAGAAGGCGGGGGGGGGGACAGGAAAGCTGGTGATAGGGAACCCAAGGTTGAATAAGGATAGTGTTGATGTGTTGTGAGGTGGTTAACCATTGTCATAAGGCAACATGTGTACTAACTGTTTAATGAGAAACTATTTTGTTCTGAAAACCTTCATCTAAAGTGAGAATAGCAGCACAATTGGAAGAGTGTAGTCGATGTCACTGAACTGTGCATGTAGAAATTTTTGAAATGGTGTATCTTTAGCTATGTATATATTCCCTGAAAAAAAAAAAACGGTCGAGAAGGGAGTGTTGACATGTCGTGGGGTTTTTAACCAATGTCATAAAACAATATATGTACTACTGTTTCATGAGAAACTATTTGTTCTGTAAACCTTCACCTGAAGTACAATAAAAAAAAAAATTACGGTATATGCACACAGTGGAATAGTACGCAAAGATAAAGAACAAGAATGAAGCCGTGAAACATCTTATAACACGGAGGAATCTGGAGGGCATTATGCTGAGTGAATTTAGTCAGTCACAGAAGGACAAATATTGAATAAGACAACTATTATAAGAACTCAAGAAAAGGTTTAAACACAGAAGAAAACATTCTTCGATGGTTATGAGGTTGGGGAGGGAGGGTGAGGGTTATTCACTAACTAGACAGTAGAGAAATATTATCTTAGGTGAAGGGAAGGACAGCACACACTACAGGGGAAGCCAGCACAACTGAACTAAACAAAAGCTAAGAAGTTTCCTGAATACAAGCAAACACTTTGAGGTACAGAGTAGCAGGGGTAGGGATCTGGGGACCATGCTTTCAGGGGACATCTAGGTCAATTGGCATAACACAGCTTATTAAGAAAATGTTCTGTATCCTACTTTGGTGAGTGGTGTCTGGGGTCTTAAAAGCTTGCAAGAGGCCATCTAAGATGCATCAGTTGGTCCCAACCACCTGGAGTAAAGGAGAATTAAGAATACCAATGACCCAAGGAAAGTGTTAGCCCAAGAGACAGAAAGGGCCACATAAACCAGAGACCTCATCAGCCTGAGACCAGAAGAACTAGACGGTGCCCAGCTACCACCAATGACCGCCCTGACAGGGATCATAACAGAGAGTCCCTGATGGAGCAGGAGAAAGGTAGGGTTCAGAACTCGAATTCTAGTAAGAAGACCAGACTTAAAGGTCTGACTGAGACTGTAGGAACCCCGGAAAGCATGGCCTCCATGAACCAAAACAATTTCCGAGGCCAACTCTTCAGACAGGGATTGGACAGGACAGTGGGACATAAAGTGATACTCGTGAGGAGTGTGCCTCTTAGCTCAAGTAGATACAAGAGACTAAACAGGCAGCTTCTGTCCGGAGGTGAGATGGGAAGGCAGAGAGGGTTAGAAGCTGGTTGAATGGGCATGGCGTATCAGGGTGGAGAGGAGGATTGTGCTGTCACAGTAAGAGGAGAGCAATTAGGGTTACATAACAATGTATGTATAAAATTTTGTATAGGAGACTAACTTGAAATGCAAACTTCATTTAAACTACAACAATGAAAAAAATTTCATCCTGAGGGAGAGTGGTAGAGTGACAGATTAGTTCCACATTTAAAGGTACAAAAAATACAAGAGTGGTGGTCCTCAACATAGGCCCATTTATTTCACCAGTCTGGCCCTTACAGAAAACAAATGGATCCGAGAGGATGATAGTGACTACCCCAAGCTCAACAAAGTAGTAGTCCCCAATACACCCCCTGGGTCTGATATAGTGTCTTTTATAGAGCAGATTAACATGGCATTATATGCAGCCAATCATCTGGATAATGTGTTCTTTTCCATTTCTATTAGCAAGGAGAATTAGAAGTAGTTTTCCTTCATATAGAGCAGAAAACAGTATTCATTTATGGCTGTACCACAGGACTATGTTATGCCTCCAACGTCTGCCATAATATAGTCTGAAGGAACTTACACTGTCTGGACATTTTACAATAAATCACATTGATTTACTATATTTGCTATATTGACACATCATGTTACATCACTGATATAATATTTATTATATTCATACATCATGTTGATCAGAATAGATGATCAGGAAGTGGAATCCATGTTGGAAGCCTTGATAAGATACATGAGCATCAGGGGGTGAGAAATAAACCCTGTAAATATTTAGAGGCCTGCTACATCAACGAAGGTCTCAGATGTTTAGTGTCTGGAGCATTCTAAAGCATCCCTTCCAAAACAAAGGCCAAATTATTGCATCTAGTAACACAACTACTAAGAAAGAAAGACGACATCTGGCAGTCCTCTTTCGCAGCATATTGCACACCTGGGGATATGGCACCAACCCATTCACCAAGCAATATAAAAATTTGAAAGCTTTGAGTAAAACACAAATGAGGAAAATGTCCTGTATTAGGTGTATACTGCAGTACAAAGTATGCTGCCACTTGTCTCATATGACCCAACAGACCCTAAGGTATTGAGTTATCTGTGCTAGAAAAAAATGTTATATAGAGTTTACGGAAAGTTCCAACTGGAGTATAATAATGGAAACCCCTAGAGTTCTGTAAGAAGGACATGACATCTATGGCAGAGATTATATACCATTCAAAAAGCTGCTTCTGGAATGCTATTGGGCATTGGTAGAGAAAGAACACCTGGCCATTGAGCACAAATTGACCGTGCTGCCAGAATTGACCAATAGGATATGACTTCTTTCAGACTCGTCAAGTTACAACATCAGGAGGATTCAGCAAAAATTCATTGTAAGATAAAAGTGGTACATCTTGGATTATGCATGAACAGGGCCAGAGGACAAAGTAAACTGCACAACTGGGTACCCCAAACACTGATATTATAGACCACTGTTGCCCTGGCACCTCTCCTTTACCTCACAACTAAGACCACATTGGTAGGGATTCTGTTATGTTCAACTGACAAAAGAGGCAAAAGGTCAAGCTCACTTCATCGATCAGAAGGCTTGATATGTGGCTAAAAACCCCCAAAATACTGTTTCTGCACTACAACCCAACTCAGGCCTTTAACATCAGGAGTGAGGCTAACTCATCTCAATGGGGAGAGTTTCAAATAATATTATTAGTCATCTACTTTTATTAGAAAGAAATGTAGCCTGAGATCAGAAGATATATAGACTCTTGGACAGTGACAAATGGCTTAGGTAGTAAATCAGGGTCCTGGAAAGAGTAAAACTGAAATACCTGTGGATGGAGGTGTGGGAAAGTGTCATGTGGGTAGACCTACTGGAGTGGAAACAAAGTGAGAAGTTCATAGAGAACATGTACCATGGAAGAGGCACTAAACAATCATGTAGACAGATGATGTAAGCCAGCCTATGTGATCAGTCACCTCAGTGCTGGAACCACAGGTAATTTAATAGAGTAGCATGATGGAGTGATGGAGGTTAAACATGGGTTCAAGATCATGGACATCCACTCTTTAAAGGTTATCTAACCAATGCTGTTGCCAAGTGTCCAAACTGCAAGTGACAAGAACCAATGCTGAGCCAAGCTGATTATGTTTGACCCTTTCCACCCTGGAAGGGTATGTGATTCATCTTTATTATAATCAACATGTATTCTGGGTATGGGTTTGACTTTCCTGCTTGCAGGTTCTCAGCCACAACTATTATTATCTGAGGGCTTACACAATGTTCATTATCCTGAAATGGGATTCCCTCATAATATCACATTGGATCAAGGGACTTTCTGTGCAACAGAGAGGGTTTGGGAGTGGACCCATGACCATGGGATCATGGTATTACTCATATAGCATATCCCAGAAGCTGCCGTAGAATTATAGTAAGACCTGCTAAAAGTGAAGCCAAGGTGAAAGCTTGGAAATGATACCCTTCAGGGAATAGCATACAATTTAAGCAATAATGATATAGAGCTATATCCCAAATAGTTAGTATACATGGGTCTGGGAACCAAGAGGTTGAAGCAGAGATAGCCTCTCTTAATCATCATTCCAATGATCCACCTGGGTGCTTCCCATTCCTTGATCTCTGGGTCCTGTATGTTTAGAGGTCCTAGTTACCATAGACCATTTTTCATCAGAGGAAACAGGGAGAATATCCCTATAGAGATGAAAACACCATATAAGTGAAAAAATTATATAATAGAACCATAAAAAAGAAAAAACTGAAAATTTAAAAAATGTAAAAATAAAATATCTGAAGTTTAAAATTTATTAGATATACTAAAGAGATTGACAGAGGAAAGAGATTGTGAATTTGAAAACAGAAATGATACAAACTGAAGGCGAGAGAGAAACAGGATTAAAAAAACAAACAAACAGAGCTCAGGATTCTGGAGGACAATAAGAAAATGTCTACATACATGTAATTGGTGTCCTAGAATGAAAGGAGAGAGAAAAATGGACAGAATAATTATTTGAACAGATAATGGCTGAATTTTTCCAAAATTTGATGCAAAACATAAATTGAGAGATAAAGAAGGTCATACAAGCTTAGCAAGATAAACACAATGAAAACTCCGTCTAGCACATCATACTCAAATTGGAAAAAAAAAGATAACAAGAAAATCTTGAAAGCAGAGAAAAATGGCACATTGTATTCAGGGAAACAATGATTCTAATGAACACTGACATCTCATCAGAAACAATGTGGGCCAGAAAAGAGGGGAATGATATCTTTAAAACACAGGAAAAAATAATACTATCAACACAGAATTCTATATCCAGTGCAAATATCCTTTTAAAATAAAGACATTTTCACATAAAATAAAACTAAGACAATAAGATGGCAGCTGACCTACACTGCAAAAAACGCCAAAGAAATTTCTTCAGGCTGAAACAGAATGATACCAGATAAAAACTCTGATGATCTAGGATAAAAGGGCATTTGAAATAGTAAATATCTGGGTAAATATAAGAAACTGTTTCCTCTTAATATTTGAAAAATAAATTGGAAAGTATAATGCAAAAATTATATTATTCTCTAATGTAGTTTATAATAAAAGATATAATAAAAACTATAATATATATATGATACAAATGAATACTGTAGCATGAAGAAACAAGAGGCAGGCAGTTAAATGGATCTATGTAGCTGCAAGCTTTTTACATTTCATGTGAAATGGTACAATATTAATTCTATGCAGACTGTGAAAAGTTTTATACATATATGTGTATACACACACATACATATATGTATACATATCTATATATAGATATATACATACACATACAGTAACTTACAGAGCAATCTCTAAAAAATAAATTCAAAGACATATCGCTAAAAATTAAATAGTTGAATTGAAACAGATCTAAAATTACTCAAATAATCCAAAAACAAAAAAAGCGAGAAATACAGAACAGAGGAACAGATAACATAGTGGGGAAGAAATAATAAAATGATCATTTTAACTTCAACAATTCCAATAATTAAATGAAATGATAATGAGTTAAACACTCCAATTAACAGGAGGAGATTGTAAGAATGGATTTAAAAAAATGTAGGTCATCTACAAGAAATACACTTTAAATCCAAAGGCACAGAGAGGTTGAAAAGTTGAAAGGTTGAAAGAGAGGTTGAAAATAAATGAGTAAATAAGGGATATACCATTGAAACAGCAATCATAGTAAGGTTGGAGTGGCTATGTTCACAGATAAAACAGACTTCAAGAAGGAAAAAATGATCAGAGATAAAGCGAAACAGTTTATGATAAAATAAAGGGATAATTCATCAGGAAGACATAACATTCATAAATGTGTATGCAGCTAAAACAGACCTTCAAAATATATGAGGGGGAAATTTACAGAAATAAAAGAGATTTTAACACCACTATCTCAGCAACTGATAAAAAAAACTAACCAAAAAATCAGTAAAGTCATAGATAATCTGAATGACATTATCAGCTAACCCTGACTTAATTAATATTTATAGAGCACACCACTCAACAACTGAAGAATACACATTCCTATCAAGGACATATAGTAAGTTGACCAAGATAGGCCTTATGCTGGTTCATAAAACTAATCTCAATAAATTTGAAGGAAGTAAAATCAGTATTATACCCATTATACTGGTGCCTGTGATTTACTTTGAAATGCAACAACAAAAACAAAAAGGTAGTGACCACAGGTAGAGGATAGAGGACTATCTTATGGATGGAACCAAAAAAAAAAAAACCCATCGTCCTCGAGTCTATTCTGACTCATAGTATCCCTATAGGACAGCATAGAACTGCCCCATAGGGTTCCAAGGAATGGCTGGCCGATTCAAACTACCCACCTTTTGGATAGCAGCTGAACGTTTAACCACTGCGCCACCAGGGGTCCTATGGATGGAATGATAGGTGATAATCAAATACAGTAAAATATTAATGGTACATGGTATGTTGCAGTATACAGATTTCCTTGTAAAAAAATTTTTTGCTGTATGTTTAAACATTTTCATAATAAAATTTGGGGGAAAAATAAAACAACAGCAACAAAAATCATGTTGCTTTCACTCAGATATCATTCTACCTGATGTGTTTGTCCCCTTTTATACTTCTAAACTTCTTCCCCAGCCCCATTTGAAAATCCCTCCACTACTGGCTTTGCTAACACTATCATTCTTGTAGTTTCTGACCACTCTTCCCTAGAGGAGGTTACTTTTTCCTGTAACTACTCGTTAGGTTTTGTGACATCCTCTGTTCATTCATTATTTTAAAAAAAATATTTATTAAGAGATTTCTATGTTCAAGAAACTGTTTTACAGGTACACCAGGGAATACAAACAATACCTGACATACTTAGGAAACTTACATGCTAGTATGTGGAATACATCATTATATACACACACATATATATGTATATATACTGTAAGTGAACCCTGGCAGCACAGTGGTTAAAGAGCTCGTCTGCTAACCAAAAGGTTGGCAGTTTGAACCTACCAGCTGCTCTGTGAGAGAAAGATGTGTCAGTCTGCTTCCATAAAGATTTACAGCCTTGGAAACCCTATTGGGGCAGTTCTACTCTGTCCTATAGTGTTGCTATGAGTCAGAATCGACTGGACAGCAGTGGGTTTGGTTTTTTGGTATATATTATATATACCATATTTTTCTGCAAATAAGGCATGCCTTCTATGTTTGTTTGACAACTGCACCCTCCCCCCGACAAGGTATTTTCATAAGTGTGCTATGCTAATTTTTTTCCACAGCAACATGTAAAAAAAATTGGCAGAGCGGCACTTCTGTAAATACCTCATGGGGGGAGGGCGCAGTTGGCAAACAAACATAGAAGGCGCATGTTAATTGTGTAAAAATACAGTATATATATGTATACATATTATTAGTAAATCATATACTATTTTAGAAGGAAATGAGAGCTATGAGAAAAAATAGAGCAGAGTAAAAGGTATTGGGAGGGCTAGGAAAGTAGAGGGTAACAAGTTGCATTTTAAACAGGGTAGTGAGAGTAGGCCCCATTGAGGAGATAACATTTGAGCAAATAATTGGAGATGAGAGAAATAGCTGTGCATATATCTAGGGAAGAGCATTTGAAGCACAGTGAAGACCTAGAACAAGAACCTTAAGCTGGAGTATGTCTCTCATATATAGGAATAAGGCCAGTGTGGCTGAGTGGAATGAAAAAGGGGGAGAGGAATAGATGAGATCAGACAGGTAAGGAGAGATCAGTTCTATTACTCTGAGAAAAAATTAAGAACCATCACCAGGTCTTTAGCAGAGGAAAGACATAATCACTGTGGCTGCTGTATTGAGAACAGACTATAGGAACCAAGGGTGGGACCAGGGAGACCCATGTGCAGTAATCTATGTGAGAGATAATGGTGACTTGGACCAAGACGGTAGCAGTGAAGGTGATGAGAGGTAGTCAAATAGTGAGTTCATTTTGCAGCTATAGCTAAAGAATTCCCTGATGACAGGTGTGAGAGAAATAAAATATTCAAGGATGGCACTAAGGTGTTTGGCCTGAGCCACTGGGAAGATGTAGGTGTCATCAGCTGAAATGGTAAAGAAGGAGGTAGAGCTGGTTTGAAGGGAAAGAGCAAGAATTTAGCTTTGGGTAGAATTAAGTTTGAGATATCTATTATACATCTAAGTAGAACTGTTGAATAGGCAGTTGGATACACATGTTTGCAACTTAGGATAAAGGTTTGCAGAGGAGATATAAATTTGGCAGTCTTCAAATCTTGATGGGATAATTTAGAGAGTGACTACAGATAGAGAATAGGAGTTCTGATTTCTGGTCCATCATGTAAAGACCTTGGAAGTCATTATTCCAATCTTCACAAGAAAAAAGATGAAAAATAGAAAATCAACAACTCTCCTTAAATCCATCAGAGAATTGACATCACTAGGCAGCAAACCACTGCCCCCAAAACTAGAGAGAAAGACAGGATAATATAGAGAATTGCGGCTTACCAGGAGTGGTAATCACCACTACAGAACCAAGCATCAGGTAGGAATACTTAAAGGGTAATTGACTAATTGCTGAAGGTAGACTACCTTGAGAAATTAAAAAATCCCAGGGGCTCATTTTAGGGTGGGGCTCACACATTTCTGAGTTTTAACACCTGAAGCCTCACTAGGTTCTCATTGTGAAGCTGAGAGAAAGATCCCTTTGTGCTTCCAGCAGGGGGAGGGGAAAAATAGCCATTTTTAAACAGTGTTCTGTTCTCCATAAGAATAGCCTGCAAAACAGAGACTCATGCCCATACTACCAGCTGCTGCCCTGCCCATGCAGAGCCAGGTAGTGAGCACTCCAGTGCTGCCAGACCAGTGACCAGCGTAATATGCCTGCCCCATCCACCCGGATATATCAAAGCAAAACAAAAAATCAGGACACAGCAAACAAACAACCAATCAGTCATAAATATAATAACACCTTAATACCTCAGACACAACAGTCAGTATCAAATGACATAAAGTAGGATAAGAAGACTCAAGCAAGTGACCAAAATAAAGGGCCAGAAAACGTTCCTGAGGAAGAAGTGGTAATGGAACTACCTGATAAGGAAGTCAGAAGACTTATATATAGGATCCTCCAAGAGATCAAGGAAAACACAGACAAAGTTCTAGAAGAATTCAGGAAAATATAAAAGAACAAAATGACAAAATAAATAGACAATTAGAAACCATACAAAAACAGCAACTAGAAATCCAGAAAATTAACTATAAAATTTCAGAAATAGATAATGGAAGGATGTAGGAGTAGAATTGAATCAATGGAAGACAGAATCATCAAAATAGAGGACAAATCCCTTGACACTAATTTGTTTGAGGAAAAATCAGAAAAAAGAATGAAGAAAAATGAAGAAAGCCTAAGAATTATGTAGGACACTATCAAGAGGAATAATTTACACATGATTGGAATTCCAGAACAGGTGGCGACAAAAAAAAAGCACAGAGGGTTTTTGAAGATTTACTGGCAGAAGACTTACCTAATATCATGAAAAATGAGAAGATATCCATCCAAGAAGCTCTTAGATAGGTATCAAAAGATATTCAACAAGACATATCATAATCAAACTTTCCAAAACCAAAGACAAAGATGGAATTTTGAGAGCAGCTCAGGAAAAATGAACTCTCACTGTCATGGATTGAATTGTGTCCCTCAAAAATATCTGTCAACTTGGCTGGGTCATGATTCCCAATATTGTATGATTGTGTACCATTTTTTAATCTGATGTGATTTCCTTGTGTGTTGTAAACTCTATCACTATGATGTAATAAGATGGATTAGCAGCAGTTATACTGATGAGGTCTACAAGATTAGATAGTGTCTTAAGCCAATCTCTTCTGAGATATAAAAGAGAGAAGCAAGCAGAGACACAGGGGAACTTCATACCACCAAGAAAGCAGTGCCAGGAGCAGAGCATGTCCTTTAGACCTGAGGTTCCTGTGCAGAGAGGCTCCCAGACCAAGGGAAGATTGATGACACAGACCTTCCTCCAGAGCTGACAGAGAAAGCTTTCCCTTGGAGCTGAAGCCCTGAATTTGGACTAGTAGCCTACTGGACTATGAGAGAATAAACTTCTCTTTGTTAAAACCATCAACTTCTGGTATTTCTGTTACAGCGGCACTAGATGACTAAGACACTCACCTACAAAGGGGAATCAATAAGACTAAGTTCTGATTTCTCAGCAGAAATCATGCTGGCAAGAAAGCAATGGGATGACATATATAAAGCCCTGAAAGAAAACAATTGCCAACCAAGAATTATATAGCCAGCAAAATTGTCTCTCAGATAGGATGGCAAAACTAGGACATACACAGATAAACAGAAAACTAAGCAAATTTGTAAAAATGAGGCTAACTGTAGAAGAAATATTAAAGGGAGTCCTTTAGATAGAGAACCAACAACATCAGACAACAACCTGAGATTAAGACACATGACAGCATCACCCAGATACCAACCCAGATAAAGAATTTTTGAAAACAAAATAATGCTCCAAGACTGAAATCAAGGAACCAGAGACATCAATCTGTAAATAACAACAATTTCAGAATAAATGATGTAGTTACAGAACTTCCATAGGGAGAGGAAGTCAAGGCAATTATCAGGATATAACAGACTGTTTTAAACTTAGGAAGATAAAGGTAAATTTCAGGGTAAACACAAACAAAACTTATAAACCGATTCATTAAAAGAAAAAAAGAAAAAATCATAAAGACAGTAAATACAAAATCAACAACAATGAAGAAAATGAAAAAAAAATCCATAAACAAAGAAAACTTAGTACAGAATAGTAAGCGGAACAAAGAAACAATCAACACCACACACACACACAAAACACAACAAAATGACAGCAGTAAATTCATACCTATCAATAATCACACTGAATGTAAATGGTTTAAATGCACCAGTCAAGAGAAAGAGAGTGCAGAATGAATTTTAAAAAAAGACATCAATATGTTGCCTACAAAAGATATACCTTAGACATAAAGATAAAAATAAGCTAAAAATCAAAGAGTGAAAAAAAGTACATCAAGCAAACAGTAACCAAAAAAGAGAAGGAGTGGTAATATTAATCTCTGATAAAATAGACTTTAAGGCAAAATCCAAAATAAGAGACAAGGAAAGGCACTACATAGTGATTAAGGGGTCAATCCACCAGGAGGACATAACCACAATAAATATTTACACACTTAACAGCAGAGCTCCAAACTACGTAAAACAAACCCTAACAGTATTTAAAAGAGAAATAGACAATTCCACAATAATAGTAGGACACTTTCACTCACAATTTTCAATGAAGGACAAAACAACTAGAGAAAAACTCAACGGAGATACAGAAGACATAAACAACACAATCAACCAGTTTGATCTGATAGACATATACAGAACACTCCACCCAACAGAAGCACAGCACACATTCTTCTCCAACTCACATGGATCATTCTCCAGAATAGACCATATTTTAGGCCACAAAGCAAGCCTCAATAAATTCCAAAATATCGAAATAATACAAAGCGTATTTTCTGATTACAATGCTATAAAATTAGAAATCAATAACAGGAAGAATAAGGAAAAATCAAATACATGGAAAATGAAAAACAACTTGCTTAAAAACCACTGGATAATAGAAGATATTAAAAATGAAATTAAAAAATTCCTAGAATCAAATGAGAATGAAAACACAACATACCAAAACAACACTAGAAGTTGATTCTTCAGAAGGATCAATAAAATTGACAAACTGCTGGCCAAAATGCCAAAAGAAAAGAAGATGCAAATAACCCAAATAAGAAATGAGATGGCTGACATTACAACAGAACCAGCTAAAATAAAAAGGATCATAACAGAATATTATGAAAAATTATACTCCAACAAATTTGAAAACCTAGAGGAAATGGACAAATGTCTAGAAACACACTACCTACCTAAACTAACACAAACTGAGGTAGAAAATCTGAACAGACTCATAACAAGAGAAGAGATTGACAAGGTAATTTCAAAAACTCCCAACAACAACAACAAAAATTCCTGGCCCAGATGGCTTCACTGGAGAATTCTACCAAACATTCAGAGAAGAGTTGATACCAATACTACTCAAACTATTCCAGAACATAGAAAAGGAAGGCCTACTCCTGAATTCATTCTATGAAGCCAGCATAACCCTGATACAAAAGCCAGGCAAAGATATCACTAAAAAAGAAAATTATAGACCAATGTCCCTCATGAATATAGATGTAAAAATTCTCAACAAAATTAGCCAATAGAATTCAACAGCATATCAAGAAAAATAATACATCAAATGGGATTCACACCAGGTATGCAAGAATGGTTCAACATTAGAAAATCAATCAACATAATCTACCACATAAATAAAACAGGAAAAGAATCACATGATCATCTCAGTTGATGCAGAAAAGGCATTTGATAAAGTCCAACACCCATTCCTGACAAAAAGTCTCAGCACAATAGGAATAGAAGGGAAATGCCTCAACATAATTAAGAGCATGTATACAAAACCAACAGCTAACATTATTCTCAATGGAGAGAGACTGAAAGAATTCCCCTTGAGAATGGGAACCATACAAAGAGGTCCTTCATCACCACTCTTATTCAATATTGTACTGGAAGTCCTAGCTAGAGTAATAAGGAAATGAAAGGAAATAAAGGGCATCTAAATTGATAAGGAAGAAGTAAAACTACCCCTGTTGGCAGATGATATGATCCTATACACAGAAAATCTCGGAGATTTTACAAGAAAACTACTGGAACTAATAAAAAGATTTGGCAGAGTGGCTGGGTACAAGATCAACTGCGATGTGATGGATCACTTTTGTGTCACCTTTCTAGCCATGGTCTTGTAATTCCCACCCAGGTGATTCGGCAGGACTGTGGAGATATGGTAATTGTGGCCCACCAAACGGATTGGTCAGTTTTGCCATCCACTGGGCTTGAAACAAGCCACCCCAGAGGCAGGAAAGAGAGGGTCACTACCACCAAGGAAGGAGAGACCAGCAGCAGAGACCTGAAGGAAAGACCCACAGGAGACAGGGCAGTGGGCTTCCCAGCCAATGGAGCGGGAAAGCTGAGTGCCTTTGGGCAGAGACTGAGGGCAGGGAGAGGCGTGCCTGTGAGCACGACTGGGAAGAGGCTGTTCTGATGGAAGAACTGTATCCTGAACATTCCTCAACCTGAATTGTAACCTGTTACTTCCCCTAATAAACCCCATAATTGTAAGTATAGCCTGTGAGTTCTGTACGGCCATTGCAATGAATTATTGTTATGTTATCAGGAGGGACCATTTCCTGGAGAAGGACATCATGCTTGGTAAAGTAAAGGGTCAGTGAAAAAGAGGAAGACCCTCGACAAGATGGACAGACATAGTATAGTGGCTGCAACAACGGACTCAAACATAACAACAGTTGTGAGAATGGACCAGGACCTGGCGGTGTCTGTCGCTATGAATCAGAACTGACTCGATGGCACCTAACAACAACAAGCTGGGCAATATTAATGGCCCAGTTGAGATTTACAATCAGGGATTTAAAGTAAATCCAATTATACGGTTCTACTTTTTTTTTTTTCCTGCAGTCAGCGTCTACTTCTTCTCCTTTACTAACCCATCCACCACTCTTCCCGCAATAGGTCATTCAGTAGAGATAATTACACCTCAGAGATGTTTCTTGAATCTGTCATAATACCCATTTTTACTGTTATTGTCCCAGTCTAGACAGAAAAATTATCATCTGCAAGACTTTTAATTGATTCCCTGCCTCTAATCGCTCCCTTTTAAATTTTTTTTGTATACTATAAGAACGTTCTTTCTAGAGCCCAAAAGCAGATCCCAGGCTAATAATGACAGAGAAAATGGAAGTGTACAGTGAATGTATGACTATCCAGCAGTATGTGTGTCATTGGATTACCTAAGTGCAGGGATATGAAACACTGAAAACTTAAACATAAGTAATTTTACTATTATCTAAATGAATGTAAAAACTTTAGAGTCAAAAACAAATGACACCGGCACTGGTTGTATAATTTTTTCTAAAGGTAGAACACCCTATGATTAAGTATTTATTTGAGAATTACAGAGTAATTTTATATACTATATAGTGTCATGCTTACATTTTTAAACAATGCTTTGGTTAAAACAAAGGATTTTGTCTCATTGTGATCCTGACATTTGGGATTTTCATATCCACTAGCTGTTGTTGTTGTTATTAGGTGCTGTCCAGTCAATTCTGACTCATAGCGACCCTATGCACAACAGAACGAAACACTGCCCAGATCCTGCACCATCTTCACAATTCTTGCTATGCTTGAGCCCACTGTTTCAGCCACTGTGTCAATCCATCTCATCGAGGGTCTTCCTCTTTTTCTCTAACCCTCTACCATACCAGGAACCCTGATGGTGCAGCAGTTAAGAGCTACAGCTGCTAACCAGAAGGTTGGCAGTTCAAATCCATCAGCCCGCTCCTTGGAAACCCTATGGGGCAGTTCTACTCTGCCCTATAGGGTTGCTATGGGATGGAATCAACTGCATGGCAATGGGTTCTACCTTACCAAGCATGCGTATTTTGAGTGCCTTCCAACCTGAGGGCTTCATCTTCTGGCACTATATCAGACTATATTCCGCTGCTATCCATAAAGTTTTCACTGGCCAGTTTTTTCAGAAGTAGATCACCACGTCCTTCTTCCTAGTCTGTCTTAGTCTGGAAGCTCCACTAAAACCTGTCCACTACGGGTGACCCTGTTTCTATCTGAAATACAGTGGCATAGCTTCCAGTATCACAACACGCAAGCCACCACAGTATGACAAACTGACAGATGTGTGGTGGATATCCACTAGCAGTAGAGTTTAAAGCTTTATTTTGAACCAATTCTTTCACAATAACATGAGTCAATTTGGGGTGAATCAGGTTTTTCCATGGAATGATCAAGAAATGCTTTCTGGGAGAAGAATCAAACATATTTATGCCTTCTCTTGGTGCAGCAGATCTTGTTCTATCTTCTGCGCACTATCTGTATAGAAAACCTTCAGTTTTAGTACTCTCTGTGTAGTCATTGTGAGAAAGTAAATATACATTGTTTTAAAAAATATGGAATATGCATAGGAATTCTTCGTTTTTCTAAATAGTGAATCTTTTATTAACTACTTTTACAACTAAAATGTCTTTCAAACGTAATATCTTACCTTAAATGCTGTAAACTCTATATTATGAATTAAAAATACACTGAGTATAGTTCTTTGGTCTTGAAATTACTCATCTTTTTTCATGTTTATTTATCATAGAATCCCTGTAAGAACAGTCAGAAGGGGATTTTAACACCATTAGATCGAGTGGGAAACTGAGGCACGGAGGGATTAAAGTCATTCGCTGAAATCTATCGAATCACCCGAGGAGCTTTAAAATAATGTCTTAGCATCATATCAAGCTAAAGATTCCAGTTTAATTCTTCCTGGGTGGGACCATGACAATTTTTGTTTACTCCTTTTAAAGTTCCCCAGGTGATTCTAATTTATAGCCAGACCCGTGAAGTACTGACCTAAATGCACGCAACAACAGATACGGTAATAGAGTCCCAGATTGCTTCTCAAGAGTCCTTGTATTGTCCACTATTTGTTCTAGCTCCTTCATTAGGACTATAAATATCCCTAAATTTTATGTTAAATCAGCATTATAATAGCCTATTTTATAAAATTCTTTTTCTCCCTCATTTTTTGAGATCAATCTGATTGATGACCTGATGTACAGGCATATTCTCATTGGTGATATATTTTCAATGCCTTCGAAGTGACAGATTAAAGTACTTCTTTTTTAATTTGATTTTTCCCCTTGTCAATGTGAATCATATAATCCTCTTCTTATTCTCTTTAATAAGCTCTGCTTTATGTGAATTTTTTGACAGAATATTTGATAAGGATTATAAAAATGTGTTTCATTTATGTTAAATAACCAACATTAACTTTGGAATGAGATTTCAATAAAATGCATGCACAAAGGAATATTTTACTTTTCCCAAACACTTTAATAAGAACTAGAATTCTGCTATATGGCACCTTAGCTCTCTGGTATTACAGATTTAATAATCCATTCATTCATGTAAAGGCCATTTCCTAAGTATCTGCTTTAGGTTCAACATAAGGTGTTGGGTAATTTAAGAGCTATCAGAGAAGTTTTAGATATCACTTCCGTTCTCCATAAGCTTATCCGTTGTAAAGGAGAACAATGCTAATGAAAACCAGGTTAAAATAGAGTTAGAAGGACTGGGGTTGTCCCTTCCTGCCATCTTGATTATGTCCCAATATTCCTACCCTCCATCCTTGGAAAAAGACATATGAAATAAAAAAGGAAAAGTGAGAAAGGTAAAAGAGAACAGGTACACCTAGAGTGGTCTGTACATTTCAGACCTGTTGTGCCAAAAGAACAATCAAGCTATTATTCATTCTTTTCTCTCAAGCAAGTGAATGCTGGTGGAATCTAAACTGTACACACAAGTGTTGATGTAATCATGGAGTAGGTTAGTAATCTGTACAGGACAGTTAGAGGATTAAAGGGAAACAAGTTTCTCAGTGAAGGTTAACAGAATCTTGCAATAGAAAGAAATACAATAAAAATCCTAGGAAAAATGAGTAAAATTTTGCAAACACAATTTTAAGATTAAATTAGTACAAATCAACAGCACCAGAAAAAAAATGTTCAGATTTGTGTTGTCCTCTATAGAAAAAAAGAATTCACCTACTCTTTCACCCAATTTAAAATTTCCACCTCATTTGGAGCCCAGATATCTCTGCTCACAACAGTACTATAGGGTGTGAATATTCATTCTTTGTCTTCTTTGCTGGCTTTTCTTTGTCAATCAACTTTCCTGTGAAATGTTTCTTGATATAAGAAGGCTACCAAAAGGCTGATCTCCACATTTTCTCTTACATTTTAACAAGGGATTTTTTGTTTCTCTGAAGGTGGGTATTTCAATCCAGTTAGAGATATATCTTTGAGGAGATGGGCTCAAATCACATTGCATAGCTACTAAAAGCTTACTCCTTTTATGTATATAAAACTGGCCCGCCTTGACTCTTATTCAACATCCAGTTATCAACTTATTATTTTTGATATTGTTCGTTTCTCAATTATTTATATAAATTATACCCCACCCAGAAATAGCTCTTCCCCTAATTACTACATTGGTTTTCTCAAAGGTTTACTGACTGATCCAAACAGTTATAGACCATAAAGTTAAAAAAAATTATTTGAGTCATATACAGAAGATACATTCAGAGATGTTTCAGTAAGTAAGTAGCTTCCCTTATGCTTATTATTATTGTTCCAGTAATCATAAAAAGAACTTGCTATTGCTTGATTTTTTTTTCAATTTTCTACTTGTTCTAAATCCTAAATCTAATAAAATTTTATTTGAGAATATAAGGTATGCTTCTGTCTCCAAAATTTAGGAATCATGGAATACTTTTGTAAAAAAAACAATTTATATGGTTTTATCATTTAGATTATGAAGAGAATATGCTGTAGGGTTATCAATCTACTAATTGCTAGTTACTTAAAATTCAGCAATGAATATATTATAAATATGTTGAAGCTAATGTGATTCTTTAATAGAATATCACTATAGTAACAACGTTTCCTCATTGGCCATACAATGCTTAGCCACAAAGCTAACACTTGAGAATATCTAAAGTATGTTGGATTTAACAGCCTAAGTAATAAATAGTTTTGTATTCTACTTGCTTTCTATAAGCCTGTAGATCTTTGTACAGAAAGACTGGCTAGTGCAATGTGGATATAAAACAAAATTCCAAAGCCTCACTGAGAATTTTTTCACTTTTGAATTTTTTCAAGCAAGTAGGTCATTCTATAATGGTGATGCTTTCTTCCTATAAAATAGATACGTTAAACTGTGACTACTCTTTGAAGGCAATATTTCGCTTTCATGGTTTAAAAAAATGAAAAAATGCTTGCTTTTATCATTTTTCTTTAAAGAGAGCAGACCCAACTATCACTCAGAATTTCTAGAATATGGAATAGAGGTACCTTTTGTCTATTTTTTTTTTTAGATTTATTAGTGCTGCTGAATGTCAACCATTTTTTGGGTTTTCTTAGGTGATTTGGGAAGGTAAAATAGTTCATGACATCTCTGAGCTTACTTTAGTAAGCCAAGCAATGTTATAGTTGTATATTGCAATAACTAGTTCATACCTACAATTAGCCCTTCAAAAAGAATTTATGGACTTAGTATCATAGGTCCTTATGTGATTAGGTGTGTCTGAGAGAGAATAACCAGGTCTATACCTAGTAGCAGACAATATTCAAATTAGAAGGGTACCATGTGAGCAAATAAAGAATGATTATACAGTGATATATATGTTTAGTGTAAATTATGTACTGAAGTTCTGAGAAGACCTAGACTAAGAGAATGTATCATGTAGAATGAGGTTTGTTAGCTTTTCTAGAGGTAGTGATGCTCAGAATTTTCCAGTAGAGGTTGGGGAAAGTCATGGAATTAGATTACCAGAGAAAAAGAGGGAATTTTTAATGGGTGTACTAGTATAAGCAAAATCTTAGGTCTTGAAATTAGAAATGTATGAAGTTGATCAAGTGATTGTCTTGGCTACAGTGGCACGGACCTAGATTTTGTGGATGTTAAGACAGAGATGGAAGGCCCTAACTTCTTAGCTGATAGTGTCAAACATTGTAACATATGTTAATAATCAACCATAGTGACTAAATATTTGGGGGATTGGAGATCTGGGGCACTGCAAACTACCACCAAGCAATTTCACCTCTCAATATATTTAAATAGTGTAAATATTCCTAACTACTATTAATTATAGTAGTTAACTACTATTAAGTATAGTAGTAATTTATAGTAGTTAACTACTAATTATAGTAGTAATTTATAGTAGTTAACTACTATTAATTATAGTAGTTAACTACTATTCATACTACTACCATATAATTAACTATAGTTCACTCTCACAGTAGCTTCTTCACTTTTTCTCCTAAGAGATTCATCATGAATTCCTGCTTAGTCTGTAAAGTATAGCATGTGGGGGATATGGTATATGAAAACTATGAAAATGACTGCTTCAAGTAAACGTGCTTTATTGTGCAATGAAAAGTACAGTTGCATCACAATGTTTGAAACGTGAGTCCAGTTTTCACTGTGATTTAATAGTCAGCAAACATAAAAAATATCGTTACTTGGCATGAAATGGAGGAAGTAATTATTCTATTAACATAGTTCATACAAATGGATCTGCTGGATATTTCAGAGCTCAAAATGAAGTGTAATTTCTTTTAATCAAAGTTTTCTTCTTTGGTTCTGTGTAATCTTAATTAGCAAGATAGTTTACAACTCTGTCCTTTCATGTGTAACATGCAGCCCTGACCTAGATAGCTAATTTTAGATTTTACAGAAACTATGAAGAACTTTGCTTTTGGGTAGAAAGAAAAATGATAGCACTTTTTTGAAAAGGAAAAGCTCATTGCATAATTAATCCTGGTCATTGGTGTATTTGTCTTATCAACTGTGGTTATCTCTTTGAACCAAATAGCCTATTTTCAAATTAATTTATCTCAAAAATAAATTTGAGTTTAATAAATATGACTTTCCTAAGTGTATCAGAAATATGTATTTTTTGCCTTTCCAGCAAGGACCTAGACTTACGCAATATTTTATCATAATTATTACTTTCAGGTTCTTAAGCTAGAACATTTTTATTTTTTACAATATAGTTTCAAATCGGTCCATAATGTCATCTTTTTTAAAAAAAAATTAACCTATATGATGTTTAAATGTAATTTCAACATCCATCACAGTTTAATTGGACTTTAATAGCTAAAACGTTAACCAGCTAATGTAGAACAAGAATTAACACATTGATATACTTTGCCTGTATTGCCAAGTCTATTCTAAATGACATAATTCATTTATATGATTTTTACTATCCTGACTAACGTCTGTTAGCATATCACAAAGGTGTTTGGAATCTGGCAACATAATACATATTTCAAATTACATTTATATTACATTTATTACAAGTCACACACTATGCTAAGAGCTTTTTATGCGTTACATCATTGAATCCTCATAATACCTCTATGAGATGCCTACTATTAGCATCCTTAGCTTAAAAACGACAAAGAATGTGTACCTGGTTCTTGGTTGCAAACAACAGAAATCACTTTTCCCTTAAGCGTAAAAGAAATTTATTAGAAAGATGTCAGGTACTCCATAAATAAACTTGACATTAGGAGGACAGCGGAAACAAAGGCACACCCAAGACACTAATAATGGAAAAATCTGTTTAGAATACTGTTGATGGAGCCGTTTCCACTGGACACTCACTGCCACCACTTGCTCTACTATCTCAGGACACTCAACAATGTGCCACTGGACTTTCCACTCAACCACAGCCAACATAAATGATTTCTACAGAATTGGACTTGTGTATTTGTATCCAAATTCCACCATATTTGCTGCCCCAAACGAGGAGAGCTTGACTCTATAAAATTCAAGTCAAAGAGAAAGAGATTAGAACAAATGATTCCTGTGAAAAATCTAATTCCAAAGTGGGATGGGGTATGAGGGATAAGAGGAGAGGTGGGAAAGGAAGGAACTTAGCCGAGCATGCCCAGATTACTTTTATGAAATATTTCAATCATTTCCATGTACCTCCTCTCCTGAGTCAGGAGAAAGTGAAAGTCCCTGAATGTTATGATAATAGATGGAATCATCAGGATACATGGAAGGAACCATCAGAATTGGGGAAGAAGCTTCCCATCTCAGACAGCACATGTCTTTCTCCATCACTGAATTGAAAGCTCCTTAAGAACAGAGATGACAATTTATGCTTCTAGCATCCATTACCTAGCACTGAGAATTGCACATAGTAGATACTCAATTGTATCTTTGGTTTTACATAGTCACATGATATTATGGGGGAGGGAGCTCTGATTATTTTCTCCCGAATTTTTTCAAAGAAAGTAATGGGAAGATTTATATTAACTTGGGAAACTACTCATATATGTATTTTCTAAATCATTGTATTACAATACCTATTTACTTAATATTCTATGCAACCCAAGAGCTATTAGAGGTGACATAAAACTTGATAATCCTAAAATCCTGTCATTGTTTAGGAAGTATGAGTTTCTGTTTATAGTGATGAAAATTTGGCAATGGATATTGGTTATGGTTGCACCACATGATTAACGTACCGAATTTTTAATTCAAATAACGCGTGCCTTCAGCGTTTGTTTGCTAGCTGCGCCCTCCCCCTGCAAGGTATTTTTGTAAATGCACTATGCTAATTTTTTTACAGCAACATGTGGAAAAGGATTGGCATGGCAGTGCTTGTGAGGGTGCCTAACAGGGAGGAGGGCGTGGCCAGCAAACAAGCCCAGAAGGTACATGTTAGTTGCATAAAAATACAGTAACTGATATTACTAAATTGTACATGTGAAAAATGTTTAATTGGCAAATGTTGTATTCTATATTTTTTACAACAATAAAAAAAGGAATGAAATACTGATACATGGTAAAACATGGATAAATCTTGAAAACATTATGCTAAGTGAGAGAAGCCAGTCACAATGGATCACATATTGTATGAGTTTATTTCTATGAAATGTCCTGAACAGGCAAATCTATAGAGACAAAAAGTAGATTTGTGGTGTATGCTCTGTCTGTCTGCATTGCACATGTAGACAGGCTGTGCCTCAAACCTCCAGGCAGCCATTTAGACTGCTAGGAATGAGGCACGTACACACACTGGCGTCAACCATTCTATGGGTGCTACATTCATCTGTGATTGAGCCAAACACACAAGACACTTACACAGTGTTGGCAAAGTGAAAGCCATCATTATTATTTATAGAAAGCAAACAGTAAACAATAACAACAGATTCTCAAAGGGAAATGCTTACCCTTCCCCAAATTACCCACGTCCATTCTTTATGTTACTGGGCAGGCACACCATGGTTCAGGTGAGATGCTGTGTTCATGTCACTGCTGCCTCTGGCTACCACCGTGCTTCCTGCGATTTCTGCTCTGCCACTGGGTCTCACCATGCTTTGCATTGCAGGTGGGAAGACCCCTGAACAGGGTCCCCCAAGCATCTGCTGGTGGGCCCTTTTAAGCTGCCGCCACCAGCTCCTGCCACACTACGCAGACCTGCAGGGCTCTCTTGCCACCATGCTACCCAGGTCCCCACTGCCCTAAGGGGGAGGCATACAACCCCTGCACAGAGCACACACAGGCCTCTTTTGCCCTGCACAATCAAGTGTTACAACTCTTTTAGCTCCACTGGCAAGCCTTCTGCCCAGAGGCATCCGGCTCCACCCCGCTGTAGGAAGATCCCTGCACAGGATCCTCTGAGGCAACCCTGCACAGAGCACACTTAGGCCTCTGTCATGCATGGACAAGTGTTATAACTCTTTTAGTTCCACCAGCAAGCCTCCTGCTTGAGGGTGCTCAAGTCTCCCTTCATGTTCTGGAAAGACCACTGCAGCCACCTCACTCTGTGGTCCAGCAAGCCCACTGCCACTGTCCCTTGGCATGTTGCGCTATCTTCCATGTTACAGCTCTTTCTTCTGGGTCTAGGAAGTTCTCAGTGTAGTGACCCTGGGTCCAAAGGACACACTCCACTCCAGACTCTTTTTGATGGTAGTGAATTCCCCAGGACCCTCTGTGGGATTGGCCTTTATAGAAACCTACTCTTTGTCAATTTCAAAGCATGGTCCTCCCAGCAGGACTATGAACTGACCAATCCCCACGGTAGACCATAAGTCACTCAATTTACATAGTTCCCGCCAATCATTTTCTGGGAGTTACAAGACCATGGCTAGAAAGGCCATATACAAGCAATTAATTGCACCAAAAGGGGTCACCTAGATCTGGGGAGCATGGGGAGTTGGGATGTAAAGGTTAAAGGGTGTGGGTTTCTTTTGGGTCAATGAAAATGTTCTAAAATCGATTGCGGTGATGGTTATACAACTCTGTGAATATACCAAAATCCACTGAAGCGTATACTTTAAAATGGTGAATGTTATGAGATGTGAATTATGTCAACAAAGCTGTTAATAAAAAGACCTGTCATCCGTAAAATTGTTTCATGGTCTGTTAAGCGTTGAATTGTGTCCCACTCAAAATACGTGTTGGAGTTCTAACTCCTATACCTGTGGATGTAATCCTATCTGGGAATAGGGGTTTCTTTGTTATGTTAATGAGGCCATATCAGTGTAGGATGTGTCTTAAACCTAATCACTTCCAAGTTATAAAAAGAGCAGATTAGACACAGGAGCAAGTACAAACCGGGGGTGGGTGAAATGGTGGTTGATGTCACTTGAAAATCTCCAAGGAACCAAGAAACGCTGGGGCTATAGAAGCTGAAAGAAACAAAGATCTCCCAGAACCAAGAGAGAGAGAGCCTTCTGCTATAGCTGGTGCCCTGAATTCAGACTTCTAGCCTCCTAGATTGTGATAAAATAAATTTCTGTTCTTTAAAGCGACCTAGTTGTGGTATTTCTGTTACAGCAGCACTAAGAAACTAACACATGGTCCTTGCCATCATCTTCTTATTCTAGGTGTGCCTCCCAGCATCTCTGCTACAAATCCTTGTGCAAAAGTCAAGTTGATGATAGTGAATGAGAATAAATAAATCAAGATTTGACAGCTGAGTAGTACGTATATTCATATTAACCTCTATGGAGTAGAACATACCAGCTTTCCATGAAGTCTGCAGCCAGATCATTGTTACCAGCCAAGCCTCTTCCTTCCTCTAGGCCTATTTTTTGATCTGTAAAATGAAAAAATGTGACTATCTGTAAAATAAAACTGTGATTATATCTCCATGTTCTCATACCTCAATTGTATGTGCTTTTGGCTGTTTATCAGTTTCCCTTTCTCAATCTAACCAGCATAGTGTCTTTTCTGGAGAATTTATTATATCTGAGGTATAATGTTTTGTTCCATTTTAGTATTTCCTCAGTAGTTATACATTCTGCATTCATCCTGAAGTGAAGCACTAAATATTCTTATAAATCGAAATCTAAAAGGATTCCAGAACACTTTGCCATTTTTAAAGCAAACCTTGTGGGTCACAGGTAGGTTTTTAAGGAATTACTTTCAGATACATCTTTGAAGGATAGCAAAACCAGAATTATTGCATCTGATATAGATCTATAGGATACCCCTAAGAAAGAGATTCATTTTTATCTAATTTTCAGGGTGAAAAAAACCCACAAACAATCAATAAAAAAGCATTTGTAAATGAGTCTAAATTTTAATCCCAATAAAATCTTCAACCAATATCACATTGATGTTTTTTTCATTCATCTTCTATGGAAAACTTTCCCTATTAACACATTATATTTATTACCTGGGGATCTCTATAGATATAACATCAGAGTCAAACCTTTATTTAACCCCAATCCTTTAACAAACGACACTGTTAAATAAACCCTGCAAGTCAGTCACAAGTAAGGAGTATTAAAACTTTTATGTTTATTTGAACATAGAAGGTAAAACACTTACTTCTCTTACAAAAATGTTCTGCAAGAATAAAAGACACCAGGGATTCACATTAAAAGATATTTAATAGTATGGTCACCAAAGTAGTCTATTCAAGAAACATAATACCCATAGGGAGCTTCTGGCTCCTGTTCATGGTTACTGTTCATAAGCAGTGTTTATTCTTGTAAGGATCCATTTAACAATAACAAAAATATCAACTTGAAAGAGTCTAATTCAAATAAAATTACCTTTAAAAAATTCCTCGGATGTGTTACTGTCCATTTTCTGAAGATCTGTTGGCTTGACTCGCAAACCTTTCAATGTACTGCATAATATGGTCACTAGTTACAGTGGTATGAAAATCTTGTAATCATTGAGTTACATGATGCCAATTAGATAGAAACCCCACTGGACTGGTTAGTCAGGTACTGTTGAGGTCCTTGAAAAAAACAAAGGGAGGATACAGAGGATGACTTAAGACATAATGGGAAACAATTCTTGACCAACAAGGGCAACATTCAACAAATACATTACAAAATACGTGAAGATTAAGAATAGAATTTGTCTACCATCATAATATGTCTCTTGCTTCAAATTGTATAGTCAGTAAAAGTAAGTATTATTTTAATTGAAAACAGACATAAGTTTGAATTAGGAAGAAAATCTAGTGAAAAATTGGAGCAAATAATAAAGAGCATGGTTATTTTACGTTTATACTGAATTCATCTAGGTTTCTGAATTAGTCCCACTGGCCACTATATTATACTGAAATCTCTTGCTGATAAGAATATGATCAGGTATGCTGTTTTCTGAAACATTCTGAGTAATTTAAATATCCAGTTATATATATGTATGTGTTTAGCCGGTATATTTAAAACCATTCCAATCAATAAAATCAAAAAATCTACTTTAAAATTTTGTTTGGACCTACATATATAGTTCAGCACTTTATGAATTTAATGTTATTCATAATGATTTATTTTTATATTAACTAAATTCCTGTTTCAGTTGAATTTCCTGGAAATTTACACCTTTCTGTATGTTTTTGATCAACAGAGACTCTAGAAAGAATTGATTGACTTTAACAAAAATGATAAAAGAAAAAATAAACAATATAAACATGCATTTATGATTATTTTACTCATCTGAAAGACTTTAATAGCCAATATATTTTCAAGTAAACATATTATTCATTTTTAAAATCCTTGCCAAAATATATATATATAAGAACTTATTCATTTTTAAAGCATATTTTAATTAAATTTTATGCATGGAGAAAATGATACAGCTGTGGGATAATATTAAGTAAAGTCTACAAATCCCGCCTACTAATAGGAACAGTAATATTGAATATGATACTGCATACTTTATGTTTTTCTTTTGTCTCTCATAACAACACTGTATTATTTGCTTTCCATGAAGGGAAATACTAAAAGTTTTCTCCCTTTTTCAAAGCTCTTAAAATAGCTAATTTATAAACTGAAAACCAACCACATATGAAAAATCAAAGTGCTATCCTAATGCACCAGCATTGCTGATATAATTGGCAAATGTTGGCATCATACTAACCTCCTGGTGATTCGTTAAGGAACCTAATGTCCTCAAATAGAAGGAACACTAGTTCAAGTGTATAGTACTTATACATGCCACAGTATGGATGAACCCTAAAAACATCATGCTGAGGGAAATGAGTCAGTCACAAAAGGACAAATACTGTATGATCTCACTTACATGAAATAGGCAAATTTATAGAAACCAAAGCTTATTAGCAGTTATTGGGGTGGAAGGGAGGGAAGGAGAGAAAGGAGGAGTTATTGTTTAGTGGCACAGAGCTCATGTTAATGGTGGTGGAATAAGTCAGAAAAGGATAGTGATAATCGTTGTACAACATGAAGAATATAATTAATGTCACTGAATTATGCATGTAGAAATTGTTGAATTGGCAAATGTTTTGTTATATATATTTGTACCACAATAAAAAATATAATTAAAACCCCATTTTGGCTTATAATTGTTTTATTTATGGAAGCTATCTAATGTTCTCTACTGCTATACCTCTTTTGGTATTTTCTGAATTCAAGTGAAAAACAATTTTCCTTGTAACTGAAAGAACCAATATTTCTTTTCAAAATATTTAAAAAGATATCCTCAGCATCACCTTGCCTACTCCTGGAATACTGTACCATATTGAAAATAATTTAGCTCAATGTATCAGAGATTGGAAACCATTAGAAACTCTAGGGGAAAGATTGAAAAACAAGAAACATTACCCAGCTTGGGGTCTATCCAAGCATTTGACAAAATACTTTTATTCTTGACAGGCAGGACATGGGCTTTTTTGGTGAGCTCATTTTGGCATCTCTGTTGCTCAGATATCCCTTCGTAAAACATGATGCTTATCGTTGTTGAGGCTGAGGAATTGAAGGTGTCAATATAAAGTAAAAAGATAGTAACTATAGTATGTAACTACTTCACTCTAGCCTAAAATCTTTTCCCCTCTAAAATATCAAAGAGTTATCCCAACAGTTCGCCTAATTTGCCATATATTTTTAGTTTAGGAAATCAGTCATATATTAACCTATTTGAACAACCCAAATACTTAGTAAAGTAATTGCTTGCATATAACACCTGTGACACAATGTTCATGGCCATTGTAAAATTTGAAAGAGTAAATAATTAAGAACTCTGGGTAAGTAACAGTGTGTTGTGAAAATCAAAAGGCAAGTAGGGTGGGGTACTTCTTAAAATTATTTAAAAGGCTATTTATAAAATTAATGCTTTGATTTAACATAAATGATCACTAATGCTAAGATTTATTGCAATTGATTCCTTATCTCCCATTAAAGTTATTTTGTCTGTGAAACTGTGTAAAGGTAGGAGATTAAATACACATATATATATAACAAAATTATGTTTTGTTGGGGAAAGTACCAAAAGCATTATATAGCAAATTTGATTTTGTATCACTCTTTATGTACTAGACAACTCCAAACCTTTTATAACTCCACAAACAGTGCTTTTACACAAGTGCCCGATACATATTTTTCTAAGTTAAGGGCTATGCAATATTAATTCTCATAACTTCTACCTGTAATATCTCAGCTATCCTTACCCAGCCACTTCTCTTTCCTGCTTATTTCAGAGGATGATATACTCCTACTTTCCATTGCTAGCTTCTCTGCTTGTGCGTTCCTGTACCAACCCTTTCTTTCTCTTGCAGGATTTTAATTTAAATTCTACACACTTTCTCTTTTTCCATCTCTCTCTTTCTCCCTCTCTCCCTTCCTTCCTCCCTTTATTCCTTCCATGATGCACATTGCAAATATGAATAATTGATAAATGTTCACATCTTTTAATAGAAACAATCAATAGCTTAAATAAATTGACAAAATTAAAGTTTCTTTTAATCCATCAGATGAAAAAATGACATACTGAAAATGACAGAGGTTTGGGGGTTGACCAGAGCTGGTTTCAAATTCTAGATTTATCACTGATCATGCAGCCTTTAGCACATTACTTAACCCTTCTGACTTTGTGTCATCATTTGTGAAAGAAACATTATAAAAAAATAAAGCCCATCTCTTAACCTTATTGCGAGAAATAAATGATACAACAGAACAAAACACTGCCTGGTCCTGCACCATCCTCACAATCATTGCTATGTTTGAGTGCATTGTTGCAGCCACTGTGTCAATCCATCTCGTTGAGGGTCTTCCTCTTTTTTGCTGACCCTCTGCTTTACCAAGCATGATGTCCTTCTCCAGGGACTGATCCCTCCTGATAACATGTCCAAAGTATGTGAGACGAAGTCTCGCCATCCTTGCTTCTAAGGAGCATTCTGGTTGTACTTCTTTCCAGACAGATTGTTCGTTCTTCTGGCAGTCCATGATTTATTCAATATCCTTCTCCAACACCATAATTCAAAGGCATCAATTTTTCTTCAGTTTTCTTCTCTATTCTACGTCCAGCTTTCGTATGCATATGAAGCAATTGAAAATACAATGGCTTGGGTCAGGCACACTTTAGTCCTCAAAGTGACATCTTTGCTTTTCAACACTTTAAAGAGGTTTTTTGCAGCAGATTTGCCTAAGTCCATGCGTCTTTTGGTGAGTATCAATACTTTACATATTTGTCATAAATGGTTCACTGGAACTGTTTAAAAATAGCAAGTCTTAACAAGACATGAAACCCTTCCATTTTGATCCCTCTTGGCCATACTTTCACTTTTCACATATTACCACATAGGCAGTATCTTTGTCTGTAGGCAGAGATTAGATATAAGTACAGATGATAGATATAGACATAAAAAACAAAACCAAACCCATTGCCATCGAGTCAATTCCAACTCATTGCAACACTATAAGACAGAGTAGAACTGCCCCATAGAGTTTCCAAGGTTGTAAATCTTTATGGAACCAGACTGCCACATCTTTCTCCCACAGAGTGGCTGGTGGGTTCAAACCATTAACCTTTTGGTTAGCAGTCAAGTGCTTTAACCACTGGGCCACAAGGACTCCTCAATATACATGATAGATACAGATATTTATATACATAATGATATCTGTGGTGAGATAGCAGCAGTGACAACATAAATTTTATATCTCTCTGAGACCCCACTTAAAAACAGTCAGATCAAATAGATAGCAAAATAAAAATCCTGTGAACAATATTTGAAACAAAATGAGGTCAAATGTTATCTCCACAAACCCTAAAATAAAAGAAGATAAGAATAACTCACCATCTGCCATGAGATCTGCATTGTTTTAGCAAATGTGTAGTGAAAGCAGAGGGAAAAAAAAAAGTAGGCATCTAATGGATCTTAATACAGGAAAATCTCAAAAAAAAAACAACAGATATGCTGTGGAAAGTATGGGGTTCCAATTACAGCTGAAGGTGATCAGAGGTCTATCCAATCCAGTAGCTAGTGAGTGCAAGGAGCTCCGGTAAGTTCATACAGGGATGAAACAGTCTAGTCCCTGTGAACTTTTTAAATTGAGCCATCAGGTTTTCCTTCTTAGACAGAGACTCACACTGAGGAAAAATTACTGGGAGTGAAGTCAAAATTAAAGATGTTAGAAATAAAAAGTTAAGGAAAGAGAGAGTTTTAATAAAAGAAGAGAAAGGGAATAAAATCAGTAAATCTCAAGATATGTGAATACTACACACACACACAAACCCTAATAAAAGAGTTTCTCTGAAATTAAAAGTAAAATCTACCTTGAACTATGTCTCCTTCTAAAAGTTTACAAAATTTAATTTCACATACAAATGAGCTACCAAAACTATCAAGATCAAATCCTAAGAAAAGTTTCTTTTAAGAAACAGAACAGGAAGCAAAATAAAATTCTTACAGGCAAGGAACTCATACCAAAAATGTATGTCCACAAAATAGATAATTACTGAATCCATCAATTTAAAAATGAGCTAAAAATCATCCAGACAATAATACAATAATAGAAGACATAACCCTAACCCTAACCCTAACTCAAAAACAATTATAAATAAAGAAAAATCCACCTCACAAATGATGTCTAAGTAAGAAGGATCACAATAGTAAATATATTTTTGAAATGCTTTAAGAGAAAGCAAAGGTGAAAAAAGGAACATTTAGAAAGAAAAATAAAATCATACAAGAAAAGATACAAATAGTGAATGTTGGCAAAGAAGATCCAACATATGGATAATAGGATTCATTGAAGAACAAACTCAAGGTGAGAGAGCAGAACAAATACTAGAACTCACATTAAACAAAAAATGTCTTTAAAAAATTATATTTGACACTACATATTGAAAGACATTACCACACACCTGAGGATACAAACCTATAATGACCTATACTATGGCAAATTCTGGTGAAATTACTAGACTTTAAGAAATAAAATATTAATAAATAACTGGGCTCCTTGGGGGAAAAATCACATAACTTATACATTATTATCAAACTTTCAAAATCAATTATTAATGCCAGTTTTAAATGGAATAATGTATTTAAGATAATCAAGGTAAAAAAATGTTAGCCAATAATTTAATATTTAGCAAAATTAATTTTCAAGTATAAAAGTGACTAATGACAATCAAGATGCGAGAACTTGGGGATATATATGTTGGTGGCTCTAGCACAATAGTTTTCATTCTAAGACTTTTGTGTGCGTGATAAATAGATGAATAACCATGGGGTATACTCTTTCTATCATCTCCCTGAGTCCATAATATTTGACAATCAGGATTCACAGTGTGGAGGAGAGAAGAGAGAAATGTATTAAGAGTAAAAGTTGGGTTAGAAAGAAGAGGAAATGTTTTAGTTTTGTAAATTGAAAATTACAATAGAAAAAATATATGTGAAATTATGAAGAAAATATAGTTATAAAACTGAAACTCTAAGACTAACTATATGACTGTAGTGATAATCATAACACTATGCTGATAGCCACACTGTAACTAGAAGAACAATAAATCTTTAACTAGAGCTAGACCACTATAACTGTAACTAAAATTTTATAAATATAACAACTCTATAATTATAACATGAATCTGTAGCTAGGACTATGAATATATAACTAGAACTATGACCTTAAAACTAAGACTCTATAATTATAAATACAATTCTATAACACTATAACTATAACCATAGCACCATAAAATAATCAAATCACTATCACTATAACCGTAAAACTATAACACTAAACTATAACACTAACACCATAAATCTAACACTATAATATCAGCACTATAACTATAGCACTATAAAAATAACTATAGTATGGTAACTATAATTATATATCTATAACTATAATCCTACAACTAAAACTGCATCACTATAACTCTATAAAATGATAATAACTCTATAACAATAACTATAAAACTATAACTATACCTATGGTTCCATAACTAGAATGGAGACTCAATAGCTAAAACAGGCACACTATAACTAGACCTATGTATCTGTAAAAAAAACCATAACTGAAACTAAAAATAACCCTGTAACTATAATATAATCACTATAACTATACCACTGTAATATAAAAATTATAACACTGTCATTATAACTATAACAGTAATATCGTAAATAGCAATAACACTATAACACTATACTTATAACACTAGGCTTGCTATTAAAAAATAACACTAAACTATAATGCTAATACTATATCACTAAAACTATAACACTATTGTATATAATATCTATATGGCACCCGTTGCCATCTAGTCGATTCTGACTCATAGTGACCCTAAAGAACAGAGTAGATCTGCCCCACAGGGTTTCCATTCGAACTGCTGACCTTTTGGTTAGCAGCCAAACTCTTAACCACTGTGTCACCAGGGATTCATGATACCATATATACATATATAATTACTAACACTAACATTAGAACTACAACAGCTATAATGCCAGCACTATAACTATGATGATAGCTGTATGTTACTGTTGTTAGGTGCCGTTGAGTCATTTCCTACTGATAGAAACCCTGTGTACAACAGAACAAAACACCTGATCCTGCACCATCCTCAACTGTTGCTATGTTCCAGCCCATTGTTGCAGCCACTGTATCAATCCATTTCGTTGAGGATGAACCTTCTTCACTGACCCTCTACTCTACCAAGCAAGATGTCCTTCTCCAGGGATGAGTCCCTCCTGATAACATGTCCAAAATACGTGAGATGAAGTCTTGCCATCCTCACTTCTAAGTAGCTGTACTTCTGGCTAAACTTCTTCCATGACAGCTTTGTTCTTTCTTCTGGCAGTTCATGATATATTCAATATTCTTCGCCAACACCATAATTCAAATGCATCAATTCTTCTTCAGTCTTCCTTAGTCTCTGTCCAGCTTTCACACGCAGATGAGGCGACTGAACATACCATGGCTTGGGTCAGGCGCACCTCAGTCCTCAGAATGACATCTTTGCTTGTTAACACTTTAATTGAAGTCTTTTGCAGCAGATATGCCCAATGCACTATGTCCTTTGATTTCTTGACTGCTGCTTCCAAGGGTGATGATTGTGGATGCAAGTAAAATGAAATCCTTGACGATGTCAACCTTTTCTCCGTTTATCATGATGTTGCTCATTGGTCCAGTTGTGAGGATTGTTGCCTTCTTTATGTTGAGGTGTAATCCATACTGAAGGCTGTGGTCTTTGATCTTCATCAATAAGTGCTTCAAGTCCTCTTTGTTTTCAGCAAATAAGGTTGTGTCATCTGCATATCACAGGTTGTTAATGAGTCTTCCTCCAATCTTGAAACCCCATTCTTCTTCATATAGTCCAGTTTCTTGGATTATTTGCTCAGCATACAGACTGAATAAGTATGGTGAAAGGATACAACCTTGACACACACTTTTCCTGATTTTAAACCATGCAGTATCCCCTTTTTCTGTTTGAATAACTGCCTCTTGGTCTATGTACAGGTTCCGCATGAGCACAATTAAGTGTGCTGGAATTTCCATTCGTCACAATGTTATTCATAATTTGTTATGATCCACACAGTCTAATGCCTTTGCATAGTCAATAAAATACAGGTAAACATCTTTCTGGTACTCGCTGCTTTCAGCCAATATCCATCTGACATCAGCAATGATAGCCCTCATTCCACATCCTCTTGAATCCGGCTTGAATTTCTTGCAGTTCCCTGTCAGTGTACTGCTGCAACCACTTTTGAATGATCTTTAACATAATTTTGTGTATAGCTGTATAACTATAAACTCTAACACTTAAATTCTACCTATAACTTTGCAAATATAATACTTTATAACTATAATAGTATATCTCTAAACCTACCATTATAAATATATCTACAAATACAGCTGTTTAACTACAAGTATAACTGAAAAAATCCTTTAACTATAACACTGTAACTATACCACTATATATAACACTAACACTCTAACTATAAATGATAACTATAACTATAGCACTATTACATAGCACTAAAATATGACCAAAAAACTATATAACTATTGCATTATAACTACAGTGTTTTACCATAGCTATAGCACTATAAGCATAATGTAACTATAGCTCCATAACTATATAGTCGTGTGCCGCATAACGTACATTAGGGCAAAGTCGAACTGCATATACATCCGTGATCCCATAAGGTTATAATAGAGTTCAGAAATCCCAATCGGAGAATGGAACATATGTCAGAGAATGGGACCAAACACAACACAAAAGGAAACTTTCCTGCTCCTTTTGGAAAGTCAGATGGCTTTGTTATGGATAACCTGTGCTGACTGCACAGGGCTCCCCTGGGCCCTGGGGGTCTCCATGCCCTGATGTTTCATGGGCTCTGTCCTCCAGGCACCCTGGGCAGTGGGACAGTGGCCTCCAGGGGCCTGATTTGGCACAGTGTTCACACAATGTCCAAATCACATAACGTCTTATTTCACAGAACGTATCATGGATGTTAATTGACACATGACTGTAACTCCATAAGAATAATTGTAATGTTAATACAATAACCATAGCACTATAAAACTATAGCCTATAATTATAACTATTTCACTATAACTTTTAACTTTGATACTATAAATGTAATTATGACTGTATAAGTATAGCTATAACACTATTACTATAGCCAAAACATACCTCTATGACTATAGCATAACACTATCACTATAACAATATTTTTAACACCATACCACTGTAACTATATTACCACCATTAAAACAATAACATAATACATATAACCACTAGTATAAAACCATAACTATAACACTAAACTATATAACACTAGCTCTATAACCATATCACTAATACCATAACTATATATCAATGTAATTATTACTTTTCACCATAACTATTAGTTTATCGCTGTAACTATAATTATACAATTGTAATTAGTACTATAAAATATGCCTATAACTCTATACCTATAACTTCACAAATATCATTATAACTTCAAGAATATAAATGTAACTGTATCAGTACAATCATAACTGTGATTATTAACACTAAACTATAATTTTAACACTAACACATAGTTTTGTTGTTGTTGGTTCCCATCAAATTGGTCCCCCATCTCATGTCAACTCCATGCACAATGGATGAAATGTTGCCCAGTCCCGACCATCCCCACAGTCAGTTGTGGATTGGACCATTGTGATTCATAAGGTTTTCTTTGGCTGATTTTCAGAAGTAGATCACCAGGCCTTTCTACCTAAAATGTAGTTTTAGTTTTATGCCTATAAAACTATACTTACAATTCTATACTTACAGTGCTACATTTACAGTATAGTGCTATAGTCATAGTTACCATTATAACTATAGCTGTAACCAAACCAAACCCATTGCTGTCAAGTCAATTCTAACTCATAATGACCCTATAGGACAGAGTAGCACTTCCCCACAGGGTTTCCAAGGCTGTGATCTTTATAGAAGCAGACTGCCACATCTTTTTCTGTGGGGCGGTTGATGGGTTCAAATCATCGAACTTTCGGTTAGCAGCCAAGCGCTTAACCATTGCGCCACCAGTTCTCCGTACTATAGCTATAATTATATTTATAATACTATCACTGTAACTACAATATTATCACTAAAAATATACCATAACTGTAATAGCTCTATATCTATAACTATAGTTCCATAACTATATTTATAACACTACCATAGCTATATTTCTAACACAAAAACACTGAACTATAACTATGATTATAACAATAATTATAGCTATGATAACAGCACGATATGTATAATTTTAGCACTGTAACTATTGCATGATAACTATAATGATAGCACTATACCTAAAATGATAGCACTATAGTACTTTAAAACTCTAAATATAACTATAGCCCTATAACTATAACTCCATAACACTATAACTAAAACCATAACCCTATAACAATAACTAAAACTTTGTACGTATAACTCTATAAGTATAACCCTATAACTTTAATAATAAAATATAACACTAACAGTATAATTATAAAAATATAGCTATAAACATAACACTATTACTATCACCAAACCATTATTACTGCAACCATAAAACTATAACAAGATAACTATTACAATTATAACTATAACACCATAACTAGAATACCATAGCTAGAACACCGACATTGTAGCTATATGAGTAACACCATAACTAAAACTATAGCATGATAACTATAACCATAAACATAGCAATATAACAATAACACTGTAGCAATAACTATAAATCTATAACAATGACTATAAAACTATTAAACTTTAACAATAACTATGACTCTATAACTATTAGCTTATAACTGTAACTACAACTCTGTAACTATGTCATAAAATTGTATCTATAACAATTTAACTATCACTATAACACTAACTATACCATTACCACTATGACTGCAAAACTATCACTATAACAGTACCACAGTAACTATAATGCTAACACTGTAACTAATACTAACGCTATATCTACAACACTGACACAATAACTATAACACTCCCACCATAACTATAACTCTATAACACTATCACTGTAACTATAACACTATACTGAAACTATAATACTAACATTGTAACTATAAAACTAACACCTTAATTATAAGTTTATTATTGTAACTGTAATGTTGTTGCTGTTGTTAGCTGCCTTTGAGTCAGCCCCCGATTCATGGCCACCCCCTGTATGAGGAGATTAATTGCCAGGCCTTTCTTCCTTATCACTATAAATTTACCTATAGCACTATACTATAACTTTAGCAGTATATGAATAGAGGTATAGTTCTATAGCTATGAAACTAATATTATAACTATAATGAATATAACTAAAA
>NW_004444002.1:7893472-7903708 GCF_000243295.1 Trichechus manatus latirostris
ACTACTACTATAATACTATAAATATAAATCTATAATTCCAACTATATTTTAACACTATAACTATAGCTCTAAAAAAACCAAAAAATCAAACCCACTGCGGCCAAGTCCATTCTGACTCATAGCAACTGAGTAGAACTGCCATGTAGGGTTTCCAAGGAGTGGCTGGTGGATTTGAACTGCTGAACTTTTGGTCAGCAGCCAAGCTCTAAACCACTGGGCCACCAGGGGTCCTGACTACAGCTCTATAACTTTATAACTCTAACATTGTAACTAAAGCTCTATTTTTGTAACTTTAGGTATCATGCTATTACTATAACTATAACTCTATATCCATAACTTTTTGTCTTGGTTTCTTAGGGCAGTCATAACAAAATACAACTAAGTGGGTAGTTTTAAAGATCAGAAATTTATTGTCTCTTAGTTTTGGAGGCTAGAAGTTTAAGTTCAAGTCATCAGCAGTATCATGCTCTCTCTTTCTGCCCTAGGGAAAGATTCTTCCTTGTCTCTTCCAGCTTCTGGTAGCCTCAGGTGTCTCTTGACATTTCTTGGCTTGGAGAGGTAATCTTCACATGGTATCTTCCTCCAGTGTGGCCCTATTTCCTTGTCTGTTCTCCCCTATTACAAAGACGCCACTCACAATGAATTAGGATCCACCATATACTAGTCTGACTTCTTTAACTTAACTGATAACAAAAAAAAAACACCTTATTTCCAAACAAGGTCAAATTTACAGGAACAAGGTACAAGGGATTAGGACTTCAACAAATCTTTTTGAAGGACACAACTCAATCCATAACACTACATCTTCTGGCTCCCCAAAATCCATGTCCTTCACATACATAAAATATATTCACCCCACCCCAGCATTCCCAACAATCACAACCCATTCCAACATCAATTCAAAGTCCAAAATCTCATCGTGTAAATCATCTAAATCTATGCATCTATGCTCCATCCTGTCACAAAATTCCCCTCCATCTGTGGACCTGTGAAACCTACAATGTAAATTATCTTTTTCCAAAGTACAATGGTGGGACAGGCATAAGGGAGACATTGCCATTCCGAAAGGGAAAAAATACAGTGAAAGAAGGGGTCAGGGGTACCAATCAAGTCTGATATCCAGCAGGGCAAATCTCATTAGATCTCAAGGCTTGAAAATAATTCTGTTTTCCAGGCCCATATGGGCAGCAATCCCACCCTCTTGGCTTTAGGCAGTGGCCCTGTTTTCCCAGACCATTGGGTAAGTGACCCCAACCCTTAGCTTTGGGTGGTGGCACCATTCTCCCAGTACATCAGAGTGGTGGCCCCACACCATGCAACCATGGAGGTGGCCCATCCTTCAAAACCTAGGCAGTGGTACTGTCATGGATTGAATTATGTCCCCCAAAAATGTGTGTATCAGTTTGGCTGGGCCATGATTCCCGGTACTGTGTGATTTTCCTATATGTTGTAAATCCTGCCTCTATGATGTTAATGAGGGAGGATGGGCGGCAGTTGCGTTAGTAAAGTAGGACTCAATCTACAAGATTGGACTGTGTCCTGAGGCAATCTTTTGAGATATAAAAGAGAGAAGTGAGCAGAGAGACAGGGGGACCTCATATCACCAAGAAAGCAGTGCAAGGAGCAGAGCGTGTCCTTTGGACCTGGGGTCCCTGCGTGGAGAAGCTCCTAGTCTGGGGGAACACTGATGAGAAGAAGGCCAACAGAGAGAGAAAGGCTTCCCCTGGAGCTGATGCCCTGAATTTGGACTTTTAGCCTACTTTACCGTGAGGAAATAGGCTTCTCTTTGTTAAAGCCATCCACTTGTGGTATTTCTGTTATAGCAGCACTAGATGACTAAGACAGATACCATCTTCTGAAACCAAGGAAGCAGCAGGCCAAAGCTTTGAAACCTAGACAGTGGTCCCACCATCTGAAACTGAAGAAGCAGTGGTCTTGGCCCCCATACTCATGTTGGGAGTCCTGTTGGTCTCTGAACTTCTCTTAGGATTTTCTTTTCCTTTTCTTGAAGGACAATAGATGTTTGCAGTCAAATAGCTCCATGGACGCATTTTCTGCCTGTAGAGTTCCAGGAGACAGATATCTTTCCTTTATATTATCCCATCTCTGTCCCCTTCAGTCCAAGATAACATTTCTGCTGAAATGGTTAATTGAATCCAGAGGTCACATGCATAATATCTTTAGCAAACAGTTGTTCAGCCACACCCTTGGTGTCCTCTCCAGAGCAAACTTTCTTAATTTTTACAATAGAATTTTCCAAATCTTCACATTCTTGTTTCTTTTTTGCGTAGTTCATTGTTTAATTTATCTCTTTCCTCCTACATTTTACAATAAGCAGCAAAAAGAAACCAGGAAGCATCTTCAAGATTTTACTTAGAAGTCTCAGCTATATCTACAAGTCCATCACTTACAAGTTCTACTTTCCTCAAAACATTCAAACAAAATTCAGACAAATACTTTGCCACTTTATAACAAGGATCACTTTGCCTCCAGTGTCTAATAACGTGTTTATCATTTCCTTCTAAGGCCTCTCCAGAAGCACATTTGACATCCATATTTCTAGCAACATTCTGTTAATGATGATACAAGCTTTCTCTACAGCTCTTCTCACTTCCCTCTGAGCTGTCACCAGAATCACCTGTTAAGTCCATAATTCAACCAATAGTCTATTGAAGACAACTAAGCTTTTACTATCAAACACCTTAAAGCAATTTCAGTCTCTACCCATTACCTAATTCCAAAGCCACTTCCACATCCTTAGTATTTGTAAGAACAACACCCCTCTTCCCAGTACCAAAGTCTGTCTTAGTTCTTAGGGCTGCCATATCAAAATACCAAAAAGTGAGTGGTTTTAAGAACAGAAATGTGTTGTCTCTCAGTTTTGGATGCTAAGAGTCTAAATTCAGGGCATGAGCTGTGCCATGCTCTGTCTGTCCACTATAGAAGAAAATCCTTCCTAGTTTCTTCCAGTTTCTGGTAGTCCTTGACATTTCTTGGTGTTCCTTAGATTTTAGATGCATCTTCATGTAGCATGTATCTTCCCCCTGTGTGACCCTCTCTCCATTTCTGTTCTCCTGTTTTAGAAGACACCACTCAGAAGGGATTAAGATGCACCCTACTCTGGTATGACCTTCTTAATTTAACAGATAACATCTTCAAAGAAAGAGCTTATTTCCAAACAAAGTCACATTCACAGGTACAGAGTTTAGGACTTCAACATATATTTTGAGATGACATCATTCAATTTATAACATATGTGAATGATTAGAATTCCTGAAGGAGAGGAAAGAAATAGCAGGCATAAAAAATACTGAGGAAATTATAGCACAAATTTTCCAGAATTAATGACAGAAACTAAACTAAACTAGATTCAAGAGACTCAGATAACACCAGGCAGAATAAATGCATGAGCACACACATACATACTCACACACACACACACACACATACACACAAATTAATCCTATCTATTCAAACTGCTGAAAACTAAAAACAAAGGCAAATTCTTGAAGGCAACAAGAAGGAAAAAAATAACATCAACAAACACCTTAACAAGAGAATAACAAGGATGAGAATTACAGCAGACAAACAAGAAAGAAGTCAATGAATAACAGCTTTAAAGTAATGAAAGAAAAAAAACGAACTGTCAATCAATAATCCTATGTCCAAGGAAAATAGTATTCAAAACTTAAGGAGAAATAAGAAAGACTTTCTCAAACAAATAAATATTGTGGAAATCCTTTGTCAACAGATATACCCTATAAGAAAAGTTATTTAAAGTTACTCAGGCAGAAGGAACATTATATAGGTCAGAAATTTGGATCTACACAAACTAAGAGCATCATTAATGTAATAAATGAAGGTAAAATATAATCTTTTAAAATTTGAATTGCTCCAAATGATAACTAACTGCAGAAACTAATGATTATAACAATGCAAGAGTATTTATAGCATAGCTTAAAGTAAAATTTGTGACAACAATGGTACAGGGGATGGGAGAGAGTAATTGGGAATATACAGTTAAAAGGTCCTTTCACTACATGTGAGGCAGTATGACATTATTTGAAGGTATACTCAGATTACTTACAAATGTATTTTGCAAAACCTAGGGCAATCACTAAAAAGATTTTTTTAGACATATAAATAATCAATAGAGGAGATAAATGTGAATCATAAAAATGGACAAGTATTACCAGAGAAAGCATAAAAGTGAAATAAAGAATAGAAAACAGTAAGCAGTAGAGATAATTTTCACTCAAATATATCAATAATCACTTTAAATATAAATAGTCTAAACAAATCAATTAAAAGACAGAGATTCTCAGATTGGATGAAAAAGCAAGACTCAACTATATTCTGTCTATATGAAGTCAAATTTTATCAAAGATTTACGGAAAACATCGCATCACTTCTATATTAACTCTTCCAGAAAATAGAATAGGAAAAACGTTTCCCAACTCATTCTATGAGGCCAGCATTACTCTCATAATAAAAACAGAGATAGACATTACAAGAATTGAAAATTACTAATCCATATACCTCATGAATATAGAGGCAAAAATTCTCAATGAAATATTAGCAATTCTAATGCAACAGTATATAAACACAGGTAGACTTTATATAGGGAATGCAAGGCTGATTAACAATTTGAAAATCAATGTAATTCACCATAAAAAGGGAAAAAATATGATTATCTAAATAGATGTAGAAAATTAATTGGAAAAAAATCAACATCATTTATGTTAAAAAAATTTAAAAAACTCTCAAAAAACTAGGAATGGATGGGGGGAAAATGGTGCTGACCTAAGTAACCTTGGAAATATGAGGAGATTATAAGACTAAATACAAAAGGAGATATACATAAACCCTGTATTCTTACTGGTGTTATGGATTTACAATTCTGAAAACACCACTATGCATGTATACTGGGATTGAACAAATAAGCAAATGAATGGTGGATATTGTGAGTTAGGTTTCTTACTAATGGCATGGCAGGTTACAGATAAGCAAGGGGAAAGACTAGCATAAACCATGTCATACTGGATTAGAGTCCAACACCAGTATGAACTCTTGTTTACCTTAATATAGATGTAGATAGTGTAATTGATTGAATTGTGTCCTCCAAATAGATATGTTGAAGCCTCAATCCCTGTTCCTGTGACTGTGATATTGTTTGGAAATAGGATTTTCCTTTTGTTAGGTTAATGAGTTTATACCAGAGTAAGGTGGGTCCTAAACCTAATCCCTTCTGAGTGGTGTCTTATAAAAAGGAATAACAGACACAGAGAGACACACAGGGGAAAGAGACCATGCGATGATCCATCTAAAAGTCAAGGAATCCCAAGGAACACCTGAGGCTTCAGACATGTAAGGACTATCCCCTAGAGCCTACGCCCTTATTTTTAACTCTAGCCTCCAAAACTGTGAGACAATACACTTCTGTTCTTTAAAATCACCCACTTGTGGTATTTTTGTTACAGCAGTAGCACTAGGAAACTAACTGGAAATATATAAAGAAATAATTATGTATATATACACATATATGTATACACACACACACAAGTGTGTGTCTCTGTGTATGTGAGTGTGCATGCAGCACAGATTAGTATGTTGTTGTTTAGCTGCCGTTGAGTTGACTCTGACTCATGGCAACCTTATGTACAACAGAATGAAATGTTGCCTGGTCTTGCATCATCCTCACAATCACCAACGTGTTCCAGCCCATGATCACAGCTATTGTACCAATTCATCTCACCAAGGGTCTCCCCACACCCTGAGTGGCCCTCTACTTCAACAAACATGATTATCTTGTGCTGGGTTCTTTAGAGAAGCAAAATATATTTGTTGTTGTTGTAGTTAGGTGCTGTCGAGTTGGTTCTGACTCATAGTGACCCTATGTACAACAGAATGAAACACTGCCCGGTCCTGCCCCATCCTCACAATTACTGTTATGCTTGAGCCCATTGTTGCAGCCACTGTGTCAATCCATCTTCCTCTTTTTTGCTGACCCTCTAATTTACCAAGCATGATGTCCTCCTCCAGGGACTGATCCCCCCTGATAACATGTCCAAAGGATATGAGATGTAGTCTCACCATCCTTCCTTCTAAGGAGCATTCTGGTTGTACTTTTTCCAAGACTGCCTTCTTTTGGCAGTCCATGGTATATTCAACATTCTTCGCCAACACCACAATTCAAAGGCGTCAATTCTTCTTTAGTCTTCCTTATTCATCGTCCAGCTTTCTAATGCATATAAGGCGATTGAAAACACCATGGCTTGGGTCAGTAGCACCTAAGTCTTCAAGGTGACATGTTTGCTTTTTAACACTTTAAAAAGGTCTTTTGCAGCAGATTTGCCCAGTACAATGGGTCTTTTGATTTCTTGACTGCTGCTTCCATGGGTGTTGATTGTGAATCCAAGTAAAATGAAATCCTTGACCACTTCAATCTTTTCTCCGTTTATCATGATGTTGCTTATTGGTCCAGTTGTGAGGATTTTTGTTTTCTTTATATTGAGGTGTAATCCATACTGAAGGCTGTGGTCTTTGATTTTCATCAATAAGTGCTTCAAGTCCTCTTCACTTTCAGCAAGCAAGGTTGTGTCATCTGCATATCATTAATGAATCTTCCTCCAATCCTGATGCTCCATTCTTCTTCATATAGTCCAGGTTCTCGGATTATTTGCTAAGCGTATAGATTGAATAAGTATGGTGAAAGGATACAACGCTGACACACACCTTTCCTGACTTTAAACCACGCAGTATCCCCTTGTTCTGTTCAAACAACTGCCTCTTGATCTATATGCAGGTTCCTCATGAGCGTAATTAAGTGTTCTGGAATTCCTATTCTTCACAATGTCATCCGTAATTTGTTATGATCCACACAGTCGAATGTCTTCGAATGATCGTCAGTAAAATTTTACTCGCGTGTGATACTAATGATATTGTTCAATAATTTCCTAATTCTGTTGGATCACCTTTCTTAGGAATAGGTATAAATATGGATTTCTTCCAGTCAGTTGGTCAGGTAGCTCTCTTCCAAATTTCTTGGCATAAATGAGTGAGCACTTTCAGCGCTGCATCCATTTGTTGAAACATCTCAGTTGGTATTTCATCAGTTCCTGGAGACTTGTTTTTCGCCAATGCCTTCAGTGCAGCTTAGACTTCTTCCTTCAGTCTTGTCATTTCTTGATCATATGCTACCTCTTGAAATGGTTGAACGTCAACCAATTCTTTTTGGTACAGTGAGTCTGTGTATCCTTCCATCTTCTTTTCATGCTTCCTTCATCATTTAATATTTTCCCCGTAGAATCCTGCAATATTGCAACTCGAGGTCTGAATTTTTTCTTCAGTTCTTTCAGCTTGAGAAATGCCGAGCATGTTCTTCCCTTTTGGTTTTCTAACTCCAGATCTTTGCACATTTCATTATAATACTTTACTTAGTCTTCTCGAGCTGCCCTTTGAAATTTTCTGTTCAGCTCTTTTCCTTCATCATTTCTTCCATTCACTTTAGCTACTCTACGTTCAAGAACAAGTTTCAGAGTCTCTTCTGACATCCGTTTTGGTCTTTTCTTTCTTTCCTGTCGTTTTAATGATCTTTTGCTTTTTTCATGTACGATGTCCTTGATGTCATCCCATAACTCATCTGATCTTCGGTTATTAGTGTTCAATGCATCAAATCTATTCTTGAGATGGTCTCTAAATCCAGGTGGGATATACTCACAGTCATACTTTGGCTCTCGTGGACTTGTTCTAATTTTCTTCAGCTTCAACTTGAACTTGCATATGAGCAGTTGATGGTCTGTTCCACAGTCAGCCCCTGGCCTTGTTCTGACTAATGATACTGAGCTTTTCCATCATCTCTTTCCACAGATGTAGTCGATTTAATTCCTGTGTATTCCATCTGGTGATGTCCACATATATAGTTGCTATTTATGTTGTTGAAAAAAGGTGTGTGCAGTGAAGAAGTCATTCGTCTTGCAAAATTCTATCATGTGACCTCTGGCATCGTTTCTATCACCAAGGCCATATTTTCCGACTACCGATCCTTCTTCGTTTCCAACTTTCGCATCCCAATCACCAGTAATTATCAATGCATCCTTATTATATGTTCGATCAATTTCAGACTGCAGAAGTTGGTAAAAATCTTCAATTTCTTTATCTTTGGCCTTAGTGGTTGGTGCGTAAATTTGAATAATAGTCCCATTAACTATCTCCCTTGTAGGTGTATGGATATTATCCTGACAGCATTGAACTTCAGGATAGATCTTGAAATGTTCTTTTTGACAATGAATGCAACACCATTCCTCTTTAAGCTGTCATTCCCAGCAGAGTAGACCATATGATTGTCTGATTCAAAATGGCCAATACCAGTCTATTTCAGCTCACTAATCCCTCAGATTTTTTAAAAAATTTTTTATTGTACTTTAGGTGAAGGTTTACAGAACAAAGTCAGTACACATATTGTTTTATGACATTGGTTAACAACCCCACGACATGTCAACACTCTCCCTTCTTGACCTTGAAGAACCTTTTTTTTTTTGGTGAAAATATACATAGCCAAACATACACCATTTCAAAAATTTCTGCATGTACAATTCAGTGACATCGATTACATTCTTCCAGTTGTGCTGCTATTCTCACTAGCCTTTTCCAAATTATTCCATCACCATTATCTTCAACTCACTGTCCCCTAGGCTTCCCATCAAACCTTTTGAGTTGCTGTTATCAGTTTGATCTCACATAGATAATTCTTTTTTTTTTTTGTACTTTAGATGAAGGTTTGCAGAACAAATAGTTTCTCACTAAGCAATTAGTACACATATTGCCCTATGACAATGGTTAACAACCCCACGACATGTCAACACTATCCTTTCTCAACCTTGGGTTCCCTATCACCAGCTTTCCTGTCCCCTCCTGCCTTCTAGTCCTTGTCCCTGGACTGCTGTGCCTCATTAGTCCTGTTTTGTTGTATGCGGCTGTCCAATCCCCAGCTGAACGGTGAACCTTGGGAGTGACGTTACCACTGAGCTAAAAGGGTGACCGGGGGCCATATTCTCGGGGTTTCACCAGTCTCTGTCAATGCCTCAGATATTGATGTTTATGCGTTGTATTTCATTTTTGACAATTTCCAATTTTCCTAGGTTCTTACTTCTTTCTTCCACATTCCGATTATTAATGGATGTTTACAGCTGTTTCTTGTCATTTTGAGTCATGCCACATCAGCAAATGAAGGTCCCAAAAGCTTGACTCCATCCTCATCATTAAGGTCGACTCTACTTTGAGGAGGCAGCTCTTCCCCAGTCTTCTTTTGAGTGCCTTCCAACCTGAGGGGCTCATCTTCCGGCACTATATCAGACAGAGTTCCACTGCTATTCATAAGGTTTTCACTGGCTAATTCTTTTCAGAAGCAGACCGCCAGGTCCTTCTTCCTAGTCTGTCTTAGTCTGGAAACTCAGCTGAAACCTGTCTACCATGGGTGACCCTCCTGGTATTTGAATATTGGTGGCATAGCTTCCAGCATCACAGCAACACACAAGCCTCCACAGTATGAGAAACTGACAGGCGTGTGATATTTGCACAAAACTAATGAAGTGGATGTACATATATGTACATATATACATATATATATACATATATATATACTTCATTGGCTTTTGAAGATAATTCAAAAACAATTGCAGCAGCACATCAACAGAGTACTGCCAGGAATTCAAGCTGGACTCAGAAGAGGACATGAAATGGGAGATATCATTGCTCAAACACACACACACATACACATACACATACAATCACACAATGAATGGAGTATAAAAAAGCGACACACAAGCAACTAAAAGAGCTCTCAGTGGTTAAAGGTGGAATGATTTGAGCAGCAAAATCAATATCATAGTATTGTTTTATAACCCAAGATATAAAATAAATATCTAAGAGTTAATACTGATATAAATAAATGATTGAAAAAATAATGAAATAAATGTGGGAGAATACACAAATCTCTCATACAAAAGAATTTCAAGTAATATATTTTGGTGTTCACTCCTTAAGGAGGTGGAATATTCTTCCCACCCCTTATATGTGGACTGTGTTTAATGACTTCCTTTCAATGAGTACAGAAAGAAACTTCCTTTCAAAAAGTATGGTAAGGATGGAGTTCCAGCAAGATGGCGCTCTAGGCAGAGGCACCACGCCGTCCCTCCACAGCAAAGATCCAAAAAACTAAGCCAAACAGAGAATGCA
>NW_004444002.1:7911047-7913844 GCF_000243295.1 Trichechus manatus latirostris
AGCGTAGTCAATGTCACTGAACTTTGTATGTAGAAATTTTTGAAACGGTGTATCTTTGGCTATGTGTATTTTCACCAAAAGAAAAAAAAAAGGTTGAGAATTTAGAGGGTTAATATGTTGTGGGGTTGTTAACCAATGTCATAAAACAACATGTGTACTACTGTTTCATGAGAAACTATTTTTTCTGTACGCCTTCACCTGAAGTACAATAAAATATAAAAAAAAGATACAAAGAATGGTTACAGACAAAATCAATCACTACAGAAGGATAAAAGGAACAATTCTCAGGAAGATGAACCAATTCTAAACTAATAAACTCAAGAACTATAAAGCATAAACTGACAACTACAAGTAGGAGTATATATATGAAAGTTTTAACACAGTTCTCTTGGTTGTTAGTAAATAATTTAAAAAATTCATAAGGATATAGAAAAGTTGGACCACAAAATCAACAAGCTTGATCCAAAGGACAAATGTGGAATCCTGCATGGAAGCTAATGAGCTATTTATAAGACTTTAAACAATCTGAAATTGGTCCATGGAATCATGCATCAGGTGGAGGGTTTGGTCAACTGAACTCTAAACCCCAACTATCACTGCGATTGTTTAGTCTAGTTTTAATAAATATTTCACTCAAAGAATTAAAAAAAAAAAGTATGGTAAGGGCAAAAACAGTAATTATATAGTGGAGAAACCTGACAAACATGAATTCAGCCAGATGATCGAGGTTAACATCAACAGTGATAAGTCACGTGGATATCATGAACCTCCCACTATGTGATTACTGTATTTTTACAGAAATAATGCACACCTTCTGCCTTTGTTTGCCTGCCTTACCCTCCCCCTGCAAGGTATTTCTGTAAGTACCCTATGCTATTTTTTTACTACAACATGTGGAAGAGGACTGGCATGGCAGCACTTGTGAGGTTGCCTCGTGGCAGGAGGGTGCAGCAGGCAAACAAAGGCAGAAGGCACGCATTATTTGCATAAAAATAACAGTAGATGGCTGTTTCGCCACTGAGGTATTATTCCCAAAACCAATAAACCCAAACTCCTTGCTAGCAAGTTGATTCTGATTCATGGCAACCCCACATGTTACAGAGTAGAATTGCTCCTTAGAGTTGTCTTGGCTGTAATCTTTACGGACACAGATTCCCAGGCCTTTCTTCCGTGGCACCGCTGGTTGGATTCTAACAGGCAACCTTTACATTAGTAGTCAAAAGCAAACCATTTGCACCGCCCAGGAAGCTCCAAAACCAATAACCCCAGTCTTCACGTGAGAAAAATATCAGACAAACCCAAACTGACAGACATTGTCCAAAATATCTGGCTAGTACTCCTCAAAACTGGCAAGGTCTTTAAAAACAAGGAAAGTTTGAGAAATTATCACAGTCTAGAGGAGTCTAAGATGACATGATGACTAAATGTTATGTGGTATGCTGGATGGGATCTCCAGCACCTAAAGAGTTACTGGAACATTCCCATTACCTGTTGCCGTCGAGTAGATTCCGACTCATAGTGACGCTATAAGACAGAGTAGAACTGCCCCACAGGGTTTCCAAGGAATGATTAAATGAATGAAATGTTTGATTATAAGAGACGCTTACTTTGTCTTTTGGATGATTGTAATTGCCTTGCTGAGTTTTTATCCCAACTGTTGCTGGCAAGAATGACTTAACTGTTCGAAATATTTACATTTCACTGGTTGTAAAACCATGTATTTAAAATACGTGAAGTGATCAGTTTCCTTTCTAACCCAAGGATGCAAGATGTGTCACTGAGCAATAAGTTGTCTGGTTAACACCTGTAACCAGTTTAGTAAAATGCCTTAACTCATTTAGGGTATAAATTTGGGGTATAAACATGAGTTTTTTGTTTTTTCCTGGAAGTGCTATCAACAGTTTTCAGTTCAGTCCCCACTTTCTTGCTAGATACTGGTGTCCTTTAGCATTTTGGTTGAATTCCATAACTTTTCACTCATTTTCAGATTCAAAAGCCATCTCATTTCAGTTCTATGTCTTGTCCTATCCATATTTAATTTTAATCTCTTATTCATTTCAAAGATCTCTTCCTTCTTGACCATTGCTGCCCTCCTCCTACTCTAAGATAATTGATAATGCCAGGAGGGGTGGGGAGATCTAATATCTTCTAAATCCCCCTCCTTCTTCCTGAGATTGCTCTTCTGTTTTAGGGGTGAAGAAGAGGGAGAGGGGAAAAAAATATTGTCCCTTGAGATGCTTGCTGTGGCAAGATTGCTGTCGTATTCCGACTCAGTCAAAATTCCACTCTAGCTTATTGTCTAGGGTTTGATGTGTGGAAGAACTAGCATCTGGCACTGAGAACTGCTCTCTTGTGAGATTCAGCTCCATCTGGCAGTATTGTTCTGCATTTCTCTGGTATATGTGCCTTTTCATCAAACTGCAGTAAGCCTACAGTTCCCAAACTCATCTTATCCTGGGTGCCCCCTAAAAGACAGTAAGCAAGTATATGTCTCATCCACCAAACCTTTCAGGAATGGGGAATTTGGAGACAGTGCCTGTCATGGATTGAATTGTGTCCCCCAAAAATATCCATTAATTTGTCTAGGCCATGATTCTTGGTATTGTATGATTGTCTGCCATTTTGTCATCTGATGTGATTTTCCTGTGTGTGTTTTTTTTTATTGTTGTAGTTTAAGTGAAAGTTTACAATTCAAGTTAGTCTCTCATACAAAAATTTATGCATACATTGTTATGTGACCCTAATTGCTCTCCCTATACTGTAACAGCACACTGCTCCTTTCCACCCCTGATTTCCC
>NW_004444002.1:7914838-7916967 GCF_000243295.1 Trichechus manatus latirostris
TGGTATTCCATTGTGTGAATATACCATAATTTGTTTATCCATTCTTCCGTTGATGGGCACCTACGTTGTTTCCATCTTTTTGCTATCATGAACAGTGCTGCAATGAACATAGGTGTACATGTATCTATTCTTGTGACGGCTCTTATTTCTCTAGGATATATTCCAAGGAGTGGGATTGCTGGATCATATGGTACTTCTATTTCGAGCTTTTTAAGGAAGCACCAAATCGATGTCCTAAGTGGTTGTACCCTTTTACATTCCCAACAACAGTGTATAAGTGTTCCAGTCTCTCCACAACCTCTCCAGCATTTATTATTTTGTGTCTTTTGGATTAATGCTAGCCTTGTTGGAGTGAGATGGTATCTCATTTTAGTTTTGATTTGCATTTCTGTAATGGCTAATGATCTAGAGCATTTCTGCATGTTTCCGGTAGCTGCCTGAATATCTTCTTTGGCGAAGTGCCTGTTCATATCCTTTGCCCATTTTTTAACTGGGTTATTTCTCTTTTTGTTGTTGAGGTTTTGCAGTATCTTGTAGATTTTAGAGATGAGGCACTGACCGGATTTGTTGTAGCCAAAATTTTTTTCCCAGACTGTAGGTTGTCTTTTGACTCTTTTGTTGAAGTCTTTTGATGGGCATAAGTGTTTGATTTTTAAGAGCTCCCAGTTATCTAGTCTCTCTTCTGGTGCTTGTGCATTGTTACTTATGGTTCATATTCTGTTTATGCCATGTATTAGGGTTCCTAGCATTGTCCTTATTTTTTCTTCCATGATCTTTATCGTCTTCGATTTTATATTTAGGTCTCTGATTCATTTTGAGTTAGTTTTTGTGCATGGTGTGAGGTATGGGTCTTATTTCAGTTTTTTGCAGATGGATATCCACTTGTACCAGCACCATTTGTTAAAGAGACTGTCTTTTCCCCAGTTAACAGACTTTGGACCTTTGTCAAATATCAGCTGCTCATAGGTGGATGAATTTATGTCTGGATTCTCAATTCTGTTCCATTGGTCTATGTATCTGTTGTTGAACCAGTACCAGGCTGTTTTGACTACCGTGACAGTATAATAGGTTCTAAAATCAGGTAGGGTGAGGCCTCCCACTTTGTTCTTCTTCTTGAGTAATGCTTTACTTATCTTGGGCCACTTCCCTTTCCATATGAAGTTAGTGATTCGTTTCTCCATCTCATTAAAAAATGCCGTTTGAATTTGGATCGGGATTGCATTGTATCTGTAGATCACTTAGGGTAGAATTGACATTTTCACTATAATGAGCCTTCCTATCCATGAGCAAGGTATGTTTTTCCACTTATGCACATCCCTTTTGGTTTCCTGCAGTAGTGTCTTGTAGTTTTCATTGTATAGGTCTTTTACGTATCTGGTTAGATTTCTTCCTAAGTATTTTATCTTCTTGGGGGCTATTGTAAATGGTATTGAGTTGGTGATTTCCTCTTCAAAGTTCTCTTTGTTGTTGTAAAGGAATCCAACTGATGTTTGTATGTTTATCTTGTATCCTGATACATTGCTGAAATCTTCTATTAGTTCTAGTAGTTTTCTTGTGGATTCTTTGGGGTTTTCTGTGTATAAGATCATATCATCTGCAACTAGAGATACTTTGACTTCTTCCCTACCAGTTTGGATGCCTTTATTTCTTTTTGTAGCCTAATTGCTGTGGCTAGGACCTCCAGCACAATGTTGAATAACAGTGGTGATAAAAGGCATTCTTGTCTGGTTCCCGTTCTGAAGGGGAATGCTTTCAAAGTCTCTCCATTTAGGATGATGTTGGCTGTAGGCTTTGTATAAATGTCCTTAATTATGTTGAGAAATTTCCCTTCTATTCCTATTTTGTTGAGAGTTTTTATCATGAATGGCTGTTGGACTTTGTCAAATGCCTTTTCTGCATCGATTGATAAGATCATGTGGTTCTTGTCTTTTGTTTTATTAATGTGATGGAGTACAATGATAGTTTTTCTAATGTAGAACCCTCTCTGCATACGTGATATAAATCCCGCTTGATCACGGTGAATTATTTTTTGAATATGTTTCTGAATTCTATTGGCTAGAATTTTGTTGAGGATTTTTGCATCAATGTTCATGAAGGATATTGGTCTGTAATTTTCTTTCTTTCTTTTT
>NW_004444002.1:7917518-7946338 GCF_000243295.1 Trichechus manatus latirostris
CTCTCTTTCTACTTGTTCCAGGTATAGGGTTAATGTTTTGATTATGGCCCTTTCTTCATTTTGAATGTGTGCATTTATTGCTATAAACTGACCTCTGAGCACTGCTTTTGCTGTGTCCCAAAGGTTCTGGTAGGATGTGTTTTCATTCGCTTTTGATTCTATGAATTTCTTTATTCCATCCTTAATTTCTTCTGTAACCCAGGAGTTTTTGAGCAAGATGTTGTTCAGTTTCCATGTGTTTGATTTTTTTCCTTGCTTTTTCTGTTATTGATTTCCACTTTTATGACAGTATGGTTAGAAAAGATGCTTTGTAATATTTTGTTGCTTTGGATTTTGCTAAGGCTTGCTTTATGGCCTAATATGTGGTCTATTCTGAAGAATATTCCACGTGCGTTGGAAAAGAAAGTATACTTGGCTGCTGTTTGGTGGAGTATTCGGTATACGTCTATGAGATCAAGTTGGTTGATTGTAGCATTTAGCTCTTCCGTGTCTTTGCTGAGCTTCTTTCTGGATGTTCTGTCCTTCAATGAAAGTGGTATGTTAAAGTCTCCTACTACTACTGTAGAGCTGTCTATCTCTCTTTTCAGTGCTGTTAGAGTTTGTTGTATGTATTTTGGAGCCCTGTCATTGGGTGCGTAAATATTTATTATAGTTATATCCTCCTGGTGTACTGACCCTTTAGTCATTATATAGTGTCCTTTATCCTTTGTGGTGGAGTTTACTTTAAAGTCTATTTTGTCAGAGATTAATATTGCCACTCCTGCTCTTTTTGGTTGCTATTTGCTTGATATATTTTTCTCCATCCTTTTAGTTTTAGTTTCTTTGTGGCTTTAAGTCTAAGGTGTGTCTCTGGTTGGCAGCATATAGACGAATCATGTTTTTTTATCCAGTCTGCCACTCTCCGTCTTTATTGGTGCATTTCGTCCTCTTACATTCAGCATAAATGTTGATAGATATGAGTTTAGTGCTGTTATTTTGATGTCTTTTTCGTGTGTTATTGACAGTTTCTTTGTTCCACCTAATTTTCTGTGCTGATTCATTTTTCTTCATATATTTTCTTTTCATCTTTTTCACTGTTGTTGATTTTGTATTTGCTGAGTCTTTATGTTTTTCTTGTGTTTTTATTTTGATGTGTAGGATTGTTAGTTTCCTTTGTGCTTACCTTAATATTTACCCCTATTTTTCTAAGTTTATACCAGTCTTTTATTTCTTTATATTGCCTTGACTTCCTCTCCATATGAAAAATCTATGTTGACATTTTTTAGTCCCTCTGTTTAGTTTTAATATTGCCATCTTTTGCATGCTGACATCTCTGTTTCCCTATTTTCAGTGTTCTAACTTTGATTTATTTTTGGGAATTTCCTATCTGGGGTGACATCTGCTTGCTCTGACCTGTGTTATAGTCTTGGGTTGTTATCTGATGTTATTGATTTTCTAACTGGAGGAATCCTTTTAGTATTTCTTGTAATTTTGGTTTGGTTTTTGCAAATCCCCTAAACTTTTGTTTAGCTGGTAATGACCTAATTTTGTCATCATATCTGAGAGACAGTTTTGCTGGATATATAATTCTTGGCTGGCAATTTTTTCCTTCAAGGCTTTATATATGTCATCCCATTGCCTTCTTGCCTGCATGCTTTCTGCTGAGTAGTCCAAGTTTAGTCTTATTGACTCTCCTTTGTAGATGACTTTTTGTTTATTACTAGCCACTCTTAAAATTCTCTCTTTATCTTTGGTTTTGGCAAGTTTGATATAATATGTCTTGGTGACTTTCTTTTGGGATCTACCTTATGTGGGGTTTGATAAGTATCTTGGATAGATATCTTCTCATCTTTCTTGATAACAGGGAAGTTTTCTGCCAACAAATCTTCAACAATTCTCTCTGTATTTTCTGTTATCCCCCCCGTTCTGGTACTCCAATCACTCATAGGTTATTCCTTTTGATAGAATCCCACATAATTCTTAGGTTTTCTTCGTTTTTTAAAATCCTTTTATCTGATTGTTCCTCAAATAAGTTGGTATCAAGAGCTTTATCTTCAATCTCACTAATTCTCACTTCCATTGCCTCAGTTCTGCTCCTATGACTTTTTATTGAGATGTCTAATTCTGAAATTTTATTGTTAATCTCTTGGATTTCTGATTGCTCTCTGTCTATGGATTCTTGCAGCCTGTTCAATTTGTCATTATGCTTTTCTCTATTTTCTTAATTTCCTCTATTGCATGTTCTGTTTTTGCATAATTTCCTTCCTGATCTCTTGAAGAGTTCTGTATATTAATGTTTTGTATTCTGCCTCCAGTAATTCCAAGAAATTTTCTTCCTCCAGAAAATTTCTAGAGTCTTTATCTTGGGAGCTTGCTGAAGTCATCATGGTCTGCCTCTTTATGTGATTTGATATTGACTGTTGTCTCTGGGCCATCAATAAGTTATTATAGTTATTTATTTTATGTTTGCTTACTGTGTCCTAGCTTCTTGTTTCGTTTTGTTTTGATATGCCTAAATAGGCTGCTCGTGTGAGTTAGCCCAATCACCGGTGTCCCTGAAGCTCCAACATCCTGCCACCAGGTGGCCAGAACTGGCACTAAGTATGTGAGCCCAGGAGTTCTCCAACTCCTCCTGTATGGATTAAGCTCAGGTGTCCAGGTAGTCAGCTACCATGTGTGTGGTGCAGGCTCTCACTTACAGTCCTAGACAGGCATGGGTGATTGGTGTAGGCACAGGCATCTGGCTGCAGCAAGGGGACACACACCAAGCAAGGCAGTGGGCTGACGCCCTTCCCCAAGTGTCCAGGAGGAAAGCGTGTCCCTGTACCCTAGAGCGCGTAGGTGGGTGGGGTTTGTATCCAGACTATGAGCACCCAGTGCTGTTGGCTTTAAGGAATGGGGGACATCTCTTACTCTTGGGCCCTTATCGCAGGTGGCTAGGTGGCATGGGTGGAGCCACCAGTCCTCAGGCCCCTGATTTGGGTAAGTGAAGACCTTGCTTAATGGGCAGAGCCTTGTCAAATGTCACGAACCTGCCACTTCACAGCTGAAACAGTTGAAGTTAGACTTCAGGTATATACTCTGTTGTAATGCATTAATGAGGGCCTATGCTGTTGAAATGGGCCCACACAAGTCTATGCAGGAGGAAAGGCGCTCAAAGTCCGTGGGTCCCTTATGCTTGTGCCTAGGCAAAGGATCTGTGCCTACCCTGAGTTCCTGGCTTAGGGGAGCTGGCAGATTATTTTTTCCCCGTTTGTTAATTTGTTCCCTCTCCAAGGCGGAGAGAATTGCTCAGGGCACGTGACGGGTCCTACTTCCGGCCCAGGGGACTCGGCAATTGCCGAAGTCATCCTGAACCCAGTGCAGAGCAGGGAATGGGGAGGTAAATGGGAGAGAGGTTTTTCCCAAAGGTGGGTGTTTTTGTTCCATGTGGTAGGCCAGACGCAAATACTTATCTTTCGCCAATTAGGGGCTGTGTCTCACTGGTTCTGGATGGCCAAGTAGACTCTGTGCTGCTGGGTCTCTCTCGGTGTGGAAAACACCTCCCGAGTTCTGGTTCTTGCCTGCCTTGCCGCTCACCCCCGAACTGATCCAGGCTGAAGGGCTCTGGCTCCCGCTGGTCATGTCTGACAACGCCTCGCTGCTTCTGAACTGTCTCTCCCACTGCCACTCAGTCTGATTCCTAAACTTTGCCTTTGATGTTCAGGGCTCCTAGATTGTCATGTATAATCAATTCACTTGTTTTTTTTGGTCTTTGTTGTGTGAGGGACCACCGGAAGCATCTGACTACTCTGCCATCTCAGCCCCACCTCTTTCCTATGTATTGCAAATCTTAATCTCTGCCTGTGATTAATGAGGCAAGATTAGATTATGTTAAAGAAGATTAGGGTGGGATGTAACACCTTGACCCAGGTCATGTCCCTGATCCAATGCAAAGGGAGTTTCCCTGGGCTGTGGCCTGTACCACCTTTTATCTCTCAAGAAATAAAAGGAAAGAAAAGTGAGCAGAGAGTTGGGGACCTCATACCACCAAGAAAGCAGCACTGGGAGCAGAGCGTGTCCTTTGGAGCTGAAGTTCCTGTGCTGAGATGCTCCTCGACCATGGGAAAATTTATGACAAGGACCTTCCTCCAGAGTCGACAAAGAGAGAAAGCCTTCCCCTGGAGCTGATGCCCTTAATTTGGACTTGTAATCTACTAGACTGTGATAGAATAAATTTCTCTTTGTTATAGCCAACCACTTGCAGTATTTTTGTTATAGCAGCACTAGATGACTAAGACAGTGCCCTTGCCCTTTTTCCACACTGCTGCCCCCCATGTCCTCTCTTTAATGGTTTTTCCCCTTCTTATAATACTGTTTGGTTCATTAAGCCTAGTGGCTGTGTAGACATTCAAATGGAGATTGAAATGTCAGTCTCCACTTCTCGCAGACATTCACATTTCATAAGCGATTTTGTTTCAGCTTGACTTCCGGGAGAATAACCAGATGAGGGCCAACTCCTCTGTTGGCTACTATGCATTCTGTTTCTTCAACAAGTGTTATTTTATGGATTGTCACTGGGGGAGGTGGGAGGGGGACAGGTGGCTATGCTGGACTCAAACAACCCACTTCCCTATGAATTTATATTTTAGTTCAGCAAATCCAGTATTTAAATATGGTCTATCCAGAAGGCAGAAACATAAAGAGAATCCTTAATGGTTTAGAAAGGTGTGACTGACTCTCTGTCATAACAAACCTTTCTAAGAAAAAGTGTTTTTACACATAATAGTGTTAAGAATATTTTGAAAATCCTCTTTCATGAAAGATGATCTATTTTTACAGATGTACAACAGAGAAATTTCCAGCATCACCGCCTCTGAAGAGACTTCTACTAGCTTAAACATCTTGCTTACTGTTTAGCTGTCTCCCCTGGTTAACTGTGCACTCCTCAAAGACAAAGAATATGAGTTCTATTTCTGTATATTCAGCTGCAATTACAAGGTCAAAACATATGTGGTTCTTAAGAAATATTTGTTAAATAATTTTTTTAATCCTATACAAAGTCCTCAAAAATGTGGGTTAGCTTTATGTTGTCATCTTTATTCCCTTAGTCATGATGCTCTACAAGCACAGTGATTGACTCTTAGGCCAGGAGTTAGTATATTTAAACCATGAAACTTTTTGTACATATTAAAAAAGACAGCTGAATTTAATGATATAATTAACATTTCCTCATAGTCATTAAGTAGTGAGCACTGTTGACCAGAGATTTCAGGGAGACGTCCAGATTAGAATTACTTCAATCAGATAGAATTGGAACCACCACTTTAGTTGCAAAAGTAAGGTTTATTTGTTTGTTTGTTTTAACATGTTTCTTATCCTATGAAAATAAGCAATGCACAGCCACTACTTAAGCAAATTTTCCTCTTTTATATAGTTCAGTTTGGACTGTAGCATAATGCAGCATCTATTTTTGATTTTACTCATTACTTTATTACCTCAGCAATGTCTTCCTCAGCCTCTACAAATTTCTGTAGTTTATTTTTAAATCCGAATATTGATTTAAATTTGTTATTCATGTACATTTACTTATAAGCAGGAGGTACATCAATCTTTCAATTACCCTGATTTCCAGAGGACTATGAACTCATATGACTGAGATGCATGTGTTTCAATGAGTAATCAACCATTGTTACATATGAAGTTAAGTAACTTTCCCTGAAGTGGTGTCATAAGATCCCATTAAAACATCACTGAAGCATTACATAATATTACCCTTCCAAACACAATGTAGGCAATGTTAACACTAACTTATGGTTAATTCCAATAAACAGAAGAGGTCAGATAAGATCACTAATGGAGCCGTTATGGTGGTGGCTCCAAATTTTGTCATGTGAGACATTGGTTCTGTCAAATTATCAGTGGTCTAATATAAAAAACATTAAGGCATCAAATTACATGCAGAGAAAAGATAAAGAGTGACCTTTTCTTTTCTGTAACATCCTTCCAGGAGTATTATTACTGTAATGCTACCTTTTATTGAGTTGCCCTTACACCTTTTTCAAAGCGCTTTTATGTATTTCCAGCTTCCTTATAATCATCCCATAAACAATCTAATGTACATTTATCCCATAATCAATCAGTAAGAACTTAACGAGTATCTGCTGTCTAGCCAGCATTGTGCTAGGTGATCTGGGTGTTATAAAGAAGTATAAATATAATTCCACAATCCGTAGTAATAGGAGTTAGTCATTTAAGTGATGTTTTTTAACCAGTAGCCCATTTTCTATTACACTTAGGTTTAATTATGACTCAGTGGGGACCACTTTTGATTTTGGGCTAACAAGAGCAACCATCTTTCATGGAAGTCTATATACTACATATTTTTCAGGATAAAATTATAATGATACTTTTAGTATAATTCAATATATTTATACATACACAAATAATAGGAAAAATAACATACAAAATATAAAAGATTATAATGGTTCAATACAAGTTTATTATATTTTCCTAATAAGTACGTATCTAGCAAAAACAAAAAGTATCATTTTTTTTTCTAGAATTAAGCATACTTACATAAAAGTCCATTAAAAGGTACATCATTCAAATATAAAACTTCTAGGTTTTTTGGTTAATGTATTTTTTCAATGCTTTATAAATTTACTATACATCAGTTTTCAAAACAAGATCATTAAAATCTAATGATTTGAGAAATACTTTAAAATATTTTAATTTTAAACTATTTTGAGTCTTAGTGGAACAACCCGGCACTTTAAACAGCTAATGCTTCCTTCACGAAGTCATTTAAAATGAGCATAGCCTTCTCCAGTTAAAAGTTACATGAATTAAGGAAAAAGAGTATCCTCCAGGACTATCATGATGGAGCACAACAAACCACCAGTGAAATACAATTAATGTAAAAATTGCAGCATAGTTATAACTGCAGTCAGGGAAGATGCATTGTTTTACCCTAAAATTTTACAAATACTAATATTTTTTAATCACAGTGACTGCTGACAAGTTAAGATATGTATCTCCATTTGTTCTATAAATTCCCTTTAGTGCTTCCTACCATCTTCAAGGGGATGCATTATTCACAGAATTAATCATTGGAATTCAATGCCAACATTGTTTTTTGTACAAATGACAACTTTTCTTAAGTAATTATGCAATAGGCTATGACTAACTGAAATATGAATATTGCCTGTTTGTCCCACTGCTCTTCAGATCTGCTGCATAACTGTTAATGTTCACAACAGTGAAGTAATTGAATTACAGAACATTAGCTACATGGTTATTATGATTATAAACTGCCGTAAAATGGAAGTCCATGAAATAAAATCCCAAACACAGAGTTTACAAAGCAATATTATACCATATCTTTTGCTCCCTTCTCTATGCCCTCCACCTTGAAACGCCTACAACGATGATGTCCAAAATGCATGAAAAAGTGCCCATTGAAACTCTTCATTGCTGTATTTCACAGAGGCTTTAAAATACTGCATTTAAAAAAGCCAGTGCCAGACCCATTCCTCTGTTTCTTCTGCCTAGGCCATCTTCTCACAACCGAGTTATCGTTTGTCCATTCTCTAACCCCCAACTTTTATACTTAATTACACTATATTTCTGAGATAACTTTAACTCACTACTCCATCTGTGGTGGATACTAAGTGTATACTCTGTGCTAAGTGTATATTCTGCCTTGTTTTGTCACGATGCAGTTCATTGGTTCTCAATGAACCCTTCATAATAAGCTACCACATCTCAAATCACTGTGATAAGATCTACTTTTAAATAAATGGTGCTGAAACAAGCGGGTAACCTTTGGGAAAAGAGAAAATTAAATCCATATCTTGCACCATATATAAGAATAAACTCCAAATGTATTAAGGATCTAAGTGTAAAAAAAAAAAATGAACCCAAACAAGTACTTTAAGAAAACTTGGGTAAATTATTGTTTAATCTTTATAAAGGGAAAGGCTTTTTAATCACAACTGAAAATCCAGAGGCACTCATAGAAAATATTGATCGTTTTAACTGCATAAAAAAGAAATTGCATGGCAAAAAATACCATTAACAAAGCAAAAAAAAAAGGGGGAGAGAAAATATTATCAACTTATGCCACAGACTAAGAACCAATATCCCTAATATAAGAACTCTTAAAGATTGAGGAACAATGGAACAAATCTTCAATAGAAAAAATGGATAAAAGACATGAACAGACAATTCACACACACTAACAGATATGAGGACAAGTAAATCTGAGAAAATCTGAATGAGATCAGTGAATTCTATCAACGTTAATATCCTGGTTGTGATATAGTACTATACTTTCACAAGATGTTACCATTGGGGGATACTGGGTCAAGGGGATATAAGATTTCTCTGTATTATTTCTTACTATTGCATGTGACTCTACAATTCCCAAATAATAACAATTTCAAAAAAATGAAAAAAGAAAGATAGAACACTCAAAAAAGAAAAAATGTGAAAATGAAAAAAAACCTCACAGGAACCAACCAGAAGGAGCCAATGTCCAACACTAGAACAATTTGAGAAACAAAATAAATAACTATGGTGTCAGATTTTAACCTATAGAATAAAATAAGCATTCATAAATCATCATAATATGAATACATTATTAAAGAAATAAATTCAGGTGGGAGAAGAGAGATCGCTTCTTCATAATAGTCTGCAAATTAATAAATTTAAAGCAGGAAGTACAGACTCACCATTAGGCAAACAAGACAATAATAAATGCTGCAGAAAAGATCCACCGATGGGTACTAAAGTTAGTGGTTAAAGTTTGAAGAGATCTAAAATCTTGAAAAAGTTTAAAGAGAAATAAGATTTGTATAGTCTCAAAATATCTCCCCCAAGATGCTTCTCAACCTCAATGGGAAAGATGATAATTTTATGTTGGCGAAACACAACAGACACCAGCTTAATCAAGTGATCAAGGTTAACATCATCAGTAATAAGAAATACCGACCTTGTAAACTCCTTGCTAAGATGCACTGAGAGGACACAATATCATTTCCAAAAATACATAACCTCTTGCCAAAAATACATAACTTCTCTTCAATCATTAGGAAAAATTGGAAAAATTCAAATTGAAGGACATTCTACAAAATAACCGATTGATGCTCTTCAAAAGTAACAAAAGCTGTAAAAGAAAGGGAAAGATTGAGGAACTATTATGGGCTGAAAGAGACTAACAAGAAAATTCTGTAACAGGAAAAGGACGTTAGGCAAAATTTTATGAAATTAGAATTCTGTAGTTTAGTTAATAATATTGTACTAATTTTTTTTATAATTATACATAGCTATGTAAGAGGTTTACATTAGAGAAAGCAGGATGAGGGATACAAGGAGTTTGTACTAGTTTTTCAACTGTTCTGTAACTCTAAAATTTATTAAACATAAAGTTAATAAAAATTATCCACAACCTTTTTTTTCAATCTCTAAGTCTACTTTTGCTCCAATGGAGAAATCATTCTGTTTTAGAATTGTCTGTCTTTAGGCTGAGGGATTGTAGTAAGTCTCTTTACCTGATTAACTTAATCTTCTCACATTTCCTTCTGTGGCTCCATTCCTAAAATCAGAGTTTCCCCTCCACAAGTTCATATGCTCCAGGGATTGGTACCTAATAGATAAAAATCAGTCAGGTTATCCTATCCCCTGGACACAGTGGTTGACTCAGGAATGGACATCTCAGCCAATGTGGAAGAAAAAGACAGAAAGACATTGCTGGGGGCATTTCCATTCTGAGTGCTGTGGTTAGAAAGGTGACATTATGGCACTGTTACAAGCATTTCTGATAACATGAAGGGAACTTGAGTGGAGATGAAGCTGACACACAGATTAGGAAAGATTCAAGATAATTACAAAAAAATCTGAAGAGGAGTCTTGATAATGTTGCAGAGCCTAAAAATAGATATAGCCCTAGAGCACAGAACCATTAATTTACATGAGTCAATAAATTAACTTTTTTATTTAGGACAGTTTGAGATGGGTTCTGGACTTATAACACAAAGATTCCAAACCAATAGTTAGTTCACATTGCCACTGTTACTTATGAACTCTTGCACAATGTTAAAATATTTCTCACCATAGTGTAACTACTCATTGATTGGAGTTAGCATAAAAAATGCAACCAATCTTTTTTCATATATATCTGACCCTAGAATATGTCAAATAGTGTGAAAGATACAAAGAAGAATGTGAGAGAGTTTCTGTTCTCCAGGAATGTCCAGTCTCCACAGACGTTAAGATATTTACACAAATAACTATAAGGTAGAAAATGACAAAGTCATAAGAAGCTACAAGATAAATTTTGTAGACTTTCAGATGAATGGGGGATTATATATGGCTCAGTAGATAAGAAAAGAGTAAATGCAAAAGGAGACATTTGAACATGACCTTGAGGAATGAGTGGAATTTGGAAACATGGATATGGAGGAGGAAAGTTCAAGAATAGAGAAAAACGTTAGCCAAGGCTCAGAGGCTTCCTTCAACATGAGAAGGTCTGCTATTTTTCTTTTATTTTACATATAAAAATTGGTATAAGATTTTGAATGAAAAAAAGTTTTCTGTATAATTTTTCAAAATTAATTTATTCACATAAGGAAATAAAGGTCTAGAAGTGGGAGAGTGACTTACACAAGGTCACTGAGTTAATGGCAGAGGTGTAGCTAGTATGTGAAAATCAAGGGATAGAGTGAGCAATGGTCAAGTTTAGTTTTGAATCCCACCAAGGTCATCGACTAAATGTTTGGTCTTGAGCTATTTGCTAAATTTTTGAGCGTCTCAGCTTTCTCAATTAAAAAAAGGCTAATAAGTTAACTACCTTATAAACCTATACACAGCTGATTGGTCTGGGGAATAGTGCACAAGCAAGATGCACCCATGTATAAGCTGGGTACAAAGATAGCCAATCACTGCTTAAGTGGCTTGGCATTAACTGTGACCACAGGGCATGGTAATAAACTGATCCAGTCAAAATATCTCTTGGAAAGTAAAAATGTTAGATCAATAAAGAGAAGATGTATCATTCAGCTCAGGTTACTGTTCCAAGTGAAAATGATTAATTTTCCTATTTTCTGTAAAGCCCAGTACACATCTGTATTAGTCATCTAGTGCTGTTATTAACAGAAATATCACAAGTGGATGGCTTTAACAAAGAGAAATTTACTCTCTCACAGTCTAGTAGGCTACAAGTCCAAATTCAGGGCACCAGCTCCAGGGAAAGGCCTACTCTCTGTTGGCTCCAGAGGAAGGTCCTTGTCTTCAGTCTTCCCTTGGTCTGGGAGCATCTCAGCGCAGGAACCTCAGGTCCAAAGGATGCACTCTGCTCCCGGTGCTGCTTTCTTGCTGGTATGAGGTCCCCATGTGTCTCTGCTCGCTTCTGTCTTTCATATCTCAAAAGAGATTGGCTTAAGACATTATCTAACCTTGTGGACCTCATCAGTATAACTTCGCTAATCCATCTTATTACATCATAGTGATAGAGTTTACAACACAGGGAAATCACTTCAGATTACAAAATGGTACACAATCATACAATACTGGGAATCGTGACCCAGCCAAGTTGACAGACATTTTGGGGTGACACAATTCACTCCATGACAGGGGGTTCTTTCTGAGGTGATGAAACTGTTCTAAAATTGACTTTGGTGATGACGGCACATATCCATGAATATACTAAACCAAAAATGAAACCCGTTACCGTTGAGTCGATTCCAACTCATAGCAACCCTATAGGACAGAGTAGAACTGCCACATAGGGTTTCCAAGGAGCGCCTGGTGGATTGGAACCGCTGACCTTTTGGTTAGCAACTGTAGCTCTTAACCACTGTGCCATCTAATTGTACAGTTTAAATGGGTGAATTGCATGGGATGTGAATTATATCTCCATGTAGCTGTCAAACAAAAACAACGATAACAAATATAGGGGGAAATAAAGAATAATCTGAGTGCCTGCTGCAACTGAGTTTCCTGCATCGCCACCCTGACCTGGCTGTGAGTTTGGTGCTTAGTGCGTCCCCTTAGCAAAGGGAAGTATGTTTTTCTCATCCCACAAATAGCAGCTCATCTGAGCAGAGAAGCCAGTTCTGTGGGACCAGCCCACAGCTGGGCTGTTTCCCGTGGTTCTAAGGCTAGGCCTCTGCTTTGGGTTCACAGGCTTACGAAGGCCACAAGTAGGTAGGTATGGATTGTCTTTTTCTGCCTCCTGTCTCACCTAGTAAGGTGTGTTGGTGGGTCAGAGCTCTGCCCCTTAAGGTCCTTCTGATGCTCACTGAGGACAGTTGTTGCTTGGTTACATTGTTACCTAGGGGACAACCATCCTTCAAAAGGCCACCGCAGGCCCTGAGCCATGTGAAAAGAGGACAGATTCATAGGATGAGGATGGGGCTTTCTTGAGGGTTGGGGACAGCCTACTATCTCCACCTGGGGGACAACCTGATGACTGTGGAATCCTGAGGCTTTTGAGCTTCCAAAGGTGGGTCTTGTGTCAGAAAGTGGCCCAAGTGTTCTGTCTTTATTTTGGTGAAGCTCAGAAGAAGCTGCTGTAGACATGTTTAATCAACATATATTAGACACTCCAGCTGTCATTTTTGACAACGGATCTGGGCTGTGCAAAGCAGGCTTGTCTGGAGAGATTGGACCCCGTCACGTCATCAACTCTGTCGTGGGGCATCCGAAATCGAACTTTGCTTTAGCCGGATCCAATCAAAAGAACTACTTTGTGGGGAAACAAGTCCTGGACAAGTATGATGCCCTACACCTGCACTACTCCATTGAGCGTGGCCTAGTGACAGACTGGGATGACATGGAGAAGCTCTGGCAGCACCTTTTTGACTTCGAGCTGGGTGTGAAAGCTTGCGCCCAGCCCGTGCTTGTGACTGAGCCCTCCTTGAACCCAAGGGAGATTCGGGAGAAAATAGCAGAGGTGATGTTTGAGACCTTCACTGTGCCTACCTTCTATCTGTCAAATCAAGCGGTGGTAGCACTGTATGCCTCCGCCTGCGTCACAGGCCTGGTGGTGGACAGTGGGGACCAGGTCACTTGCACTGTCCCTGTCTTCGAGGGTTACTCCCTGCCTCATGCTGTCACCAAGCTCTACATAGCAGGAAGAGACCTCACAGAGCACCTCACCCAGCTCCTCCTGGCCAGCTGGCATACCTACCCCTGCAGAGTCAACAGGGGCTTGGTGGATGACATCAAAGAGAAGCTGTGTTATGTGGCTTTTGATCTAGACAAGGAGCTAAGCAAGAGGCAGGAGGAGGTTTTGAGAGACTACAGATTGCCAGTTGGGACTGTCATCTGCATCGGGGAACAGCTGTACCAGGTGCCCGAGGTCCTTCTTGCGCCTGAGCTGCTGGGCATCCAAAGCCCTGGGCTCTCAAAAATGGTCACCAGCAGCATCATGAAGTGTGACATCGATATCCAGATGACTCTTTTTGCAGAGATTGTGCTGGCCGGGGGCACCACTCTATTCCCTGGCCTCGAGGAACGCCTCTTGAAAGAGCTAGAACTGTTGGCTTCCAAAGGACCCCCATCAAGATCACAGCTTCTCCTGACAGGTGTTTCTCTGGGTGGATTGGCGCATCCGTCGTGATGGGTCACCTCTGCCGATTTCAAGGAGTTTGGGCCATTGGTGGTCCACAGAAGATGCTTTTAGAGGACCCTGAGCACAGCAGGAGACAGCTGGAAACCTTGGAGTACAAGGGCACCAAGGGCAAGTGAGGTCATCCCTCAACCTTCAGCATGATTTTCAATAAAGTGTTTTGCCGGTCTGACATTAGTTCATTCTTGGTGGCACCAGAGTAATTTCCGACCCTGGTAGTGAATCTTTAAGTGGCTCTATTCCACCCTTCCCTTCCCATGTGCCTCATAAGTTGTCTTCTCCTGAGAAATCCTTGGGTTGTGAATTGAGCTTGTCACCAGCAGTTTGTAGTCAAAGCAGTTGCCTGGGCCTCATGCCCAGTGGCTTGATCCAGCAGAGGCCCTGGAATCTGCATTGTAAACAAGTGTGTTGGGTGTTTCCAATCGACCCAGTGTCCAGGAGACGCATTCAGCAGGGGGAGCAGATGGGAATAGGGGAACAGGGGGAGAGGAGTACAAGCAGGAATGTTACCTTGTTCACAGAGCTCAACAAACTCTTTAGCTGAGTGCAGCCTTACCAAAATAGGACTCTTGCTTGGCCAGGAGGGGCAAGGAGTAACTATGGCCTTTGAGAGACTGGATTACAGGATAGCAACAGGTTCCTTATCATAGGAACCTGTATGTGGTATGGCCAGGAGGGCAAATTAGAGACCACATTTACTGAGAAGCTACATGATAAGCTTGGATTAGTGTCATGGATTGAATTAGGTCCATCTAAGAAATGCTTTAGTTGTATGTCAAAAATATTTATATGCTATCTTTTCATTATTCATTTGGAATATTTTCTTTTTCATTATTGTAGATTTTGTGTTTGCTGGGTCTTTATATTTTTCTACTTTTTTATTTTGATTTGTAGGATTATTAGATTCCTTTGTGGTTACCTTAATATTTACCTCTATTTTTCTAAGTTTATACCAGTCTTTTATTTCTTTATATCACCTTGACTTCCCCTCCATACGAAAAATCAATGTCTGCATTTTTAAGTCCCTCTTTTTTGTTTTATTGTTGTCCTTTTTTATATATTGATATCTCTGTTTCCCTATTTTCAATGTTTTAGCTTTGATGTATTTTCAACTTCCCTATCTGAGTCAATATCTGGTTGCTCTGTCCTGTGTTCTAGTCTTGCATTGTTATCTGATGTTATTGATTATATTCCCTTTAGTATTTCTTGTAATTTTGGTTTGGTTTTTGCAAATTCCCTAAACTTCTGTTTATCTGGAAATGCCTTAATTTTGCCATCATATTTGAGAGACAGTTTTGCTGGATATATAATTCTTGGCTGGCAGTTGTTTTCCTTCAGGCTTTATATATGTCATCCCATTGCCTTCTTGCCTGCATGGTTACTGCTGAGTAATCTGAGCTTATTCTAATTGACTCTCCTTTGTAGATGACTTTTCTTTTCTCCCTAGCTGCTCTTAAAATTCTGTTTATCTTTGGTTTTGGCAAGTTTGATTATAATATGTCTTGGTGACTTTCTTTTGGGATCCACCTTATGTGGGGTTCAATAAGCATCTTGGATAGATATCTTCTCATCTTTCATGATATCAGGGAAGTTTTCTGTCAACAAATCTTCAACAATTTTCTCTGTATTTTCTGTTATCCCTACTCCGTTCTGGTACTCCAATCACTGGTAGGTTATTTCTCTTGATAGAGTGCCACATAACTCTTAGAGTTTTTTCATTCTTTTTAATTCTTTTTTCTGATTTTTTGTCAAATAAGTTGACGTCAAGTGCTTTATCTTCAATGTCACTAATTCTAACTTCTACTGCCTCAGTTCTGCTCCTATGACTTTCTATTGAGTTGTCTAATTCTGAAAATTTTATTGTTAATCTTCTGGATTTCTGGTTGCTGTCTCTGTATGGATTCATGCAGCCTATTAAATTTGTCATTATGTTCTTGAATAACTTTTTTAAGTTCCGCTACTACTCTGTCTGTATGTTCTTTGACAGTTTCTGCATTTGTATAATTTCCTTTCTAATTTCTAAAAGAGTTCTGTATATTAATCTTTTGTATTCTGCCTCTGGTAATTCCAAGAAATTCTATTCCTCCAGGGAATTTATTGATTCCTTATTTTGGGAGCTTGCTGAAGCCATCATGGACTGCCTCTTTATATGATTTGATATTGAGTGTTGTCTCCAAGCCATCAATAAGTTATTATAATTTTATTTTATATTTGTTTAGTGAGTCCTAGCTTCTTGTTTTGTTTTGTTTTGATATGCCTCAATAGGCTGTTTGTGTGTGATAGTTTGATTATTGGCGCCTTTGAAGCTCTAACGTCCTGTCACCAGGTAGTTAGTTCTGTAACTAAGTATGTGCACACAGGAGTCCATTAAATTTTCCTATATGGGTTCAGCTCAAGTGTCCAGGCAGTTGGTCACCAAGTGTGTGGTGTAGGCTCTCACCTACAGTCTTAGAGCAGCATGGGTGATTGGCATAGGCACTGGTATCTGGCTGCAGTAGGAGGTCATGCGCTGAGCCAGGCAGGGGGCTGATGCTGCCCCTGAAAGTCTGAAAAGAAAGCATGTCCCTATTCCCTAGGGCGAGTAGGTAGGTGAGTTTTGCAGCCGGACTATAAGCACCCTACTCTGTTGGCTGTAAAGACTCAAGGGCACCACTTATTCTTGGACTCCTGTAGCAGGTGACTAGGTGGCGTAGGTGAAGCTGCCAGTCCTCAAGCCCCTGGTGCGGATTAGTAAAAGTACCTGCTTAAAGGGCTGGGCTGTGTCAAGAGTCACAAATCTGCCAATTCACAGCTGAAACGGTTGAAGTTAGGTTTCAGATGTTTACCCTGTTGTACTGTGGTAGTGAGGGCTAACAGTGTTTAGCTGGGTCCCCACAAGTCTATACAGGGGTGTAAGGCACTCAAAGTCTGCGGACCCCTTATGCCTGTGCCTAGGAAAGGAGCTGTGCCAACCCTGGGTTCCTGGCTTAGGGGAGCCAGTAGATTATTTGTTCCCTCTCCAAGGCCAGGAGAATGGGTCAGGGTGCCTTTTGGGATTTACTTCCAGCCCAGCGGACTCAGACTTTGGAAGCCAGACTGGTGCAGAGCGGGGAGGGAGGACCTAAAAGGTACAGAGGTTTTTCCCAAATGGGCTTTTTTTTTTAAATCCCCACGAGAGGCCACACGCATGTACTTGTCTTTAGCCACTTGGGTGCTGCTTCTCACTGGTTCGGAGTGTCCAAGCAGAATCTCTGCTTCCAGATCTCTCTCGATGTGGGAACTGCCTCCCGAGCACGCGTGCAGCTGTTTTCCTGCTTCACTGCATACCTCGGAGCCAATCGGGTCTGAAGAGCTGGAGCCCAGTCTCGTCTGGCACTTCTCGCTTCTTCAGAACCGTCTCCTTCTCCCCCAACCACTCAGTCCGATTCCTCAACTTTGTCTTGTTCAAGGCTCCTAGCTATTCATATACAATCAAATCACTTGTTTTTCCAGGTCTTTGTTGTAAGGGAGATGTCTGACTACTCTGCCATTTTGGTCCGCCTCCTCTTTTGGATTTATTTTCTTATTCATTTGATTTGAAAACAATCTCTTCAAAGAAGCCCAAATTTATTTTTTCTATGGGGTGTTTTATGCCCCATGGTTAAAATCAATAATCAGCCAGCAATTAGTGTAACTTAACAGGTGGGTGTAGCTAGATAAAAAAAATAGTCAAATAGAACCATGCCAAAAATCACTGCCATTAAAACAATGAAATAATGGTACATGCTAAAACGTGAATGAGTCTTGAAAACAATATGCTAAGTGAGCACAGTTAGACACAAAAGGCTGCATATTGTATGATTCCATTTGTAAGAAATATCCTGAAGAGGTAAATGTATAGACTCAGAAAGAAGGTAGTGGTTTCTTTTGGACTGAGGGAATGGGGCGATACTGGAGTGATAACTAAATGATAGAGGGGTTTCTTAGTCATTTAGTGCTGCTGTAACATAAATACCACGAATGGATGGCTTTAACAAAGAGAAATTTATTCTCTCACAGTCTAGTAGGCTACAAGTCCAAATTCAGGGTGTCAGCTCCAGGGAAAGGACTTCTCTCTCTGTCAGTTTCAGAGGAAGTTCCTTGTCATCAATCTTCTCTTGGTCTAGGAGCATCTCAGCACAGGAACCTCAGGTCCAAAGGATGCACTCTTCTCCCATTGCTGCTTTCTTGGTGGTATGAGGTCCCCCCACCTTTCTGCTTGCTTCTCTCTTTTATATCTCATAAGAGATTGGCTTAAGACACTATCTAATCTTGTAGACCTCATTGGTATAACTGCTGTTAATCCATTTTATTACATCATAGTGATAGAGTTTGCAACACAGGGAAATCATATCAGAATACAAAATGGTACACAATCACACAATACTGGGAATCATGACCCGGCCAAGTTGACAGACATTTTTGGGGAACACAATTCAATGCATGACATTCCACCCTTTGGTCCAAAAAAATTCATGTCCATGCAACATGCAAAACATATTCACCCCATCATATCATAGCAAAAGTCTTAACTCCAAGTCCAAAATCCAAAAATTCTTCTTCATCTGTGAAATCTAGAATACCAGTTATCTGCTTCCAAAGGTACAATGGCGGAACAGGCACAAGCTAGATATTTCCATTACAAATGGGAGAAATTGCAGGGAAAGAAGGCATAACAGGCACCAAGCAAGTTAGCAGAACACATTACATTAGCCCTCAAGTCTCCAAAATAATCCTCTGTTCTCCAAGACCGTTCACACAATACCCTGCCCTCCAGACTCTAGGTATTGGCCACACTCTCCGGATTCCGAACGGTGGCCCCTAGGCCCTGGGCTTCAGCTCCGCCTTCCAGACCCACTGGGACTGCAACTCTGCTCCCTCGGCTTTAGGGGTACCATTCTTCTAGTCCATCAGAGTGACAACTCTACCCTTAGAAACACCAGAGGCCATGGTTCCACCCTTTGAAACCCCAGAGATCTTGGCCCTACCTTTTGAGAGTGAGGTAGCTCAGCTTTTTGTGTTCCTTGTCTCTTACACTTCTGCTTCCTGGTTTCTTGGTCTCATGGCTCTCAGGCCTCACGTCTGCATCTGCCCTGCTGGGGAAAGTGTTCCAAAAGCTCCGTAGCTCCACCAATGATAAGTTCCTGGAGGCACCCCATTCCGCCAGGAAGCCTCCTGTGCACAGGCACTCAGCTCTCTCACTCCGTTGGTCGGCTCCAGCACCATCTCACACTGGTCTCCCAGTTCTGCTGCTACTGGTTCTCCACCACTGCCGCTCCTCTATCTATTTACAGTTTCAAAATGGCTTCCACATTTTAGGTATCTGTTAGAGCAGCACCCCATTCCTGGTACCAAATTCTGTCTTAGTCATCTAGTGCTGCTATAACAGAAATACCACAAGTGGATGGCTTTTACAAAAAGAAATTTATTCTCTTACAGTCTAGTAGGCTACAGTCCAAATTCAAGGTGTCGGCTCCAGAGGAAGGCTTTCTCTGTCGGCTCTGGAGGAAGGTCATTGTCAATCTTCCCTGGACTAGGAGCTTCTCTGCACAGGAAACCCAGGGTCCAAAGGATGCGCTCTGCCCCCAGCGCTTCTTTCTTGGTGGTATGAGGTTCCCATGTGTCTCTGCTTACTTCTCTCTTTTATATCTCAGAAGAGATTGGCTTAAGACACTATCTAATCTTGTATACCTCATCAGTATAACTGCAGCTAATCCATCTTATTATATCATAGTGATAGGATTTACAACACATAGGGAAATCACCTCAGATTACAAAATGGTAGACAATCACACAATACTGGGAATCATGACCTAGCCAAGTTGACAGATATTTTTGGGGGACACAATTCAATCCATGACAATGTCCCAATGTCAGGAATTCTGGAATCCATGTTGATAATGTGGCAAATGAGGCAATTTATTCTGTGTCTTTTCAAAACATGTCTACCACTAAAGGTAATCTGTGATTACATTTTCCTTGAAACCCAAAGGAATTTTAACAGCTTAATTCACATATTCTAATTAAACAGTATTATTATTATTATTAGAAAGTACAAATATACAGCAGAAGCACTGAAGGAGATATAAGAATCAAGGTAATGTAAAGTAAAATTACGTATGAGCACTCATTGCATCCCAGAACAATGCATACGCTATCATTAATCTTCACAGCAACCTAGTGAGATAGGTCTTGTTTTGCAGATGAAACTGAAGCTTAGTTGGTTAAATAAACTGCCTCAAAATCATAAAATTAAGTAAGTGAAGAGTTATTTTCTTTCCACCACACTGTGCAGCATAAAGAAAGTATTCCTCTACTTTTAGTTTTGTGTGAGGCTCAGTTACCCCAAAACTTGTTTATACCGTCATCCCTTGTTTTCAAAGACTATCATTCTGTATTAAGCTGCAGATCATTTGTGGTGAATCAAAGCTTAACAGATTACTCATTGCTAATTAAATAGCCTGATTCTGTCCACTGAAGCTAACGCATTAAAGTATTTAATGTTTGTTTGGTAAACTGCTTTACTAAATGCTCCTTTGACTTTTATTAGTAATAAACATTAAGCATTTATGGCCTGTGAAAGCAGCTTCCCTACCAGCTTATGCTGTTACTATTTACAGTTTGTTAATGAAATACCATTAACTTCCTTCAAATCAAAAGTTGTTTTTGTTCTCCTCTTTAACTTTTATTGTACGGCACAAAGAATAACTCACTAAAATTTGGATAAACTATGCTTTTACTAGTGGTCTTTCTACAAAGTAAATGATACTTTGCTAAACCCAGCACGTTTCAGGATTCAATGAACAGGCTCCAAACTGGACATAGAGCTTTCTTTGTCTCATCCCCTCTTCTAGCTGCACTATGGTGCTCCAGGTTTCAGCCATAACAGCTAAGCCAAATAATTTTGACTCCCTCACTTTTACTGTGATTTGACTCCTCTGTAATCTGAACTTTTCAATTAACACTTTTGATCCCTTTGTCTTACTTTGATCTTTCTGCCTCTTGGTTGAAAACTGGGGATCCTCAAATGAACCCCTGAAGGTACTAAAAATGAGGAAAAGAAGTTAATTGCTCAAGTGGCTGATTAATTCATCCTCTAAGGTTAGTTATGTTCGCTCTCACTCAATAGGCAGCAGCATTTGGGAATGTTCTGACATTTCAAGAAAGCCACCTACTACATAAACTACAGATGAAAGCAATCACAATCCCTAATGCGCTGTGTCAGTGCTCAAAGAGAATGTCAAAAGACCTCCAAAAGCCAAATGCCTTGTTCAATAATTCAGTTAATTCAATACTTTGAGTAGACAGACACACATTTGGCAAACTTGCTTCACGTGTGTTTACGTTATGAATATCTGAAGGATAATTTATTAAACAGAGGTATTTTAGTCCAAATTTCCCCATGACTGTTAGAAAGAATTACAGTAGCTGCAAACATTGATTGATACTAAGAATGAATGATTTGTATTGATATAAAGAAGGTAATACAAAATAGCTGCCTGGGTATTTGTAAAGTTTCTCTGTGTGTCATGTGATGTGATTAAGTGGTTAAAGTGAAGCAGAGATACTCAGACATGGAAGAGGAAAAGCATATATATTTTCTTATTGAACACTATTAGCTTTGTGCAAAATCTGTCCTTGCTTTGTGTTGGTCTTCGGGAAGAAATTGCTGTAGGCATCTGACATAAATCACAGCTGTAGAGTTTTATTTATTTATTTATTTTTGCTTTTGTTTTTCAAACGCAGGTGAAGAATTACCAAAAATATTCATTTTATATATTTGTCAATTTATATGATAAATAGTTCTAAAGTAACCATTTCTAGTTTTTTCTCAGCATAAAATGAAAGAGGGTGATGGAAAAATTTGGAAATGGAGAGTGGTAATGGGTGCACAAAATGATGAATGTAATTAATGTTACTGAATTGTACATATAAAAAATGTTGAAATGGCAAATGTTTTGTTATGTATATATATTTACCACAATAAAATACCAAAAAAAAAAAAATCACCAGATAATAAAATGAAAGAAGTAAATGTAAGTCCGGAAACAAGGCTGTGGGTTGCTTTACTTTTTGGGGTTTTGCTTTGTGAGTTGCTATTCAAATGCTGAAATAAAGCTTCTTCCTCTTTAATCTTTATATTTGAGAATGGAAAATTTCATTTCTCACTTTAACCGCAAGAATTCTGGAAGGTAAAAGAATCATATTTTTTAAAGTGTATGTATATCATAAGTTAAAATCCAGGTGGATTTTATTGCCTGTTATATACTTTAGAAATTTCATTCAGAAGCCCTTATAACACATTAGAAAATCTGATAGCCTCAGGTCATTCTAGGACATAGGTATAATGCCATAAATCCTATTGTAAAATGTTTCACTATGGCATAAATTCATGCATACTATATATCCAAGCAGCTGACTCTATTCTACCTCTTCTATTCTAAGATCTAGAAGATTGTTCTTCAATCAACTTAATGTGTGGGTCATAGTTTAGAGCAAACCCCATTTATTTGGCCTATTCCCCTTGAGTCACTAAAATTGATCAAACCCCTTGGACAGGATATGAGTGACCCCTCCAACTGACGCATTCTCTTGCCTGCACACAGAGCTAAGACTAATACTGAACATACTGTGAAGAAATGACTGAAAACAACACAGTCTAATATCAATATTGAAATATAGTACTCAGCCAAAGTTCTTCTAACTCCTCTTACACAATCACTACCTAATAGGCACATAATGTATAAAGATGTGATTTGTAATAATAACAATATCAAGGGGGAGGGATGGAGAAGTATAGGAGCATAGTGTTTATACACTATTTGAAAACTAAATAGGTATTATTCAAACTAGGTTGTTATGAGGTTAAGATGCTAATTATAATCCTCAAGGTAAACATTAAGAAAATAACTAAAAAATATACAGAAAAAGGAAAAAAGGAATCAAAATGGTACACTACCATAATCTTTCATTATGAGTAACCACTTTAAATGTAAATGGATTAAGCTCTGCTATTAAAATGCAGAGACTGGCAGACTGGCTGTCAAAACATGATACATCTATACGTTATCTACAATAGACTCACTTGAGATAAAAAGGCACAAAGAGATTAAGAGTAAAAGGATGGAAAGAGATATTGCATGCAAATTGTAACCAAAAGAGAGCTGGTGTATTTATATTATTGTCAGACAAAATAGACCTTAAGTCAAAAAAGTTTACAAGAGAAAAAACAGGACATAATGAATGACAGGCACAATACAGCAAGAAGATATAAAAAACATAAAATTGTATGCAACTAACAATAGAGCTGCAAAACATAAGAAGCAAAAATTGGCAGAAATGAAGGGAGAAATATACAATTCTACTTGGAGACATCAATACCTCACTTTTGATACTGGACAGAATATCTACACAGAAGATCAACAAGGAAATAGAGGATTTGAACAACACTACAAACCAATTAGACCCAACAGATATATACAGAACACTTCCTCCAACAACAGCAGAATTGCCATTTATGCATACGAAAGCTGGACAATGAAAAGGAAGACCAAAGAAGAATTGACGCATTAGAATTGTAATGTTGGTGAAGAATATTGAATATAATAGGGACTGCCAGAAGAATGAACAAATCAATCTTGGAGGAAGTACAGCTGGAATGCCCTTAGAAGTGAGGATAGTGAGACTTCATCTCACTTACTTTGGACACATCATCAGGAGGGACCAATTGCTGGAGAAGGACGTCATGCTTGGTAAAGTAGAGGGTCAGTGAAAAAGAAAACCCTCAATGAGATGGATTGACACAGTGGCTACAACAATAGGCTCAAACATAGCAATGATTGTGAGGATGGCACAGAACCAGGCAACATTTTGTTCTGTTATACTTGGAGTCACTATGAGCTGGAGCCAACTCGACGGCACCTAACAACAACATCTAGTTTCTTGGCACCATCTGTTGAAAAGACTGCCTTTTCCCCAATAAAAGATCTTGGCACACTTGTTGAAAATCAGTTGACCACATATGTGAGGGTTTATTTCTGGGCTGTCTATTCTATTCCACTGGTCAATATGTCTGTCCTTATGCCAATACCATACTCTTCTGATTATTGTAGATTTATTGTAAGTTTTAAAGCCCTGGTGATGCAGTCATTAGGTGCTTGGCTGCTAACTCAATGGTTGGCAGTTCAAACCCACCAGCCAGTCCATAGAAGAAAGATATAGCAGTCTGCTTCTGTAAAGATTTACAGCCTTGGAAACCCTATGGGACAGTTCTACTCTGTCCTACAGGATCACTGTGAGTCACAATTGACTCGATGGAGTGGGTTTAGTTTGTTTTGGGTTATAGTAAGTTTTGAGATTGTGAAAATTGTTCTTTTTAAAGATTGTTTTGGCTATTTGGGATCCCTTGAAATTCCAAATGAATTTTAAGATTTTTTTTTCCTATTTCTGCAAAAAATACCTTTGGGATTTTGATATGGAGTGCATTGAATCTGCAGATTGCCTTAGGTAGTATTGTTATTCTAACAATGTTAAGTCTTCCAATCCATGAACATGGGATGCCTCTCCACTTATTTAAGTTTTCTTTAATTTCAGCCGGTGGTAGAATGTAGTTGGACCCTTACCTTACATCATATAAAAAACTAACTGAAAATGGATCAAAAACCTAAATTTAAGACCTAAATCTATAAAACTCTTAGAAGAACACCTAGGGGGAAATCTTCATGATTTTGGATTTGACAATGGATTCTTAGATATGACACTAAAAACACAAATTACAAAAGAAAAAAAACAGACAAACTGGACTTCATCAAAATTAAAAGCTTTTGGCTCTTTGAGGAAGATGCGGCTGCCACCGCAGGGGGTGCGCAGTCCACCTGCTCCAGTTCCTGACTCACTGCTGTTCACTGTCACTGTGGAACAAATCAGTCAGGAAGCCACACAGCAGCCATGGTTTTTAAGGACACCAGAAAGACACCCATGGAACCAGAGGTTGCCATTCACTGGATTAGAATTACTCTAATCAGCCACAACATAAAATCCCTGGACAAGGTATGTGCTGACTTGATTAGGGGCACAAAGGGGAAGAACCTCAAAGTGAAGGGACCAGTTTGGATGTCTACCAAGACTCTGAGAATCACTACAAAGAAAACTCCTTGTGATGAAGGTTCTGAGACCTGGGATCATTTCGAGATAAGAATCCACAAGCAACTCACTGATTTGCACAGTCCTTCTGAGATTGTTAAGCAGATCACTTCCATCAGTACAGACCCAAGAGTAAGAGGTTGAAGTCACCAGTGCATATGCTTAAATAAATTCTTTTAATAAATTGATTATCAGTTGCTAAAAACAAACAAAAAAACAAAAAAGCTTTTGTGCATCAAAGGATACTATCAAGAGTGTAAAAAGACAACCCACAGAAGTGGAGAAAATATCTGCAAATCATATATCTGATAGGGGATTATATAAAGAATATACAAAGAACTCCTACAACTCAACAAAAACAACAATAAAAAAAACAATTAAAACATGAATGAAGGATTTACATAGACATCTCTCCCAAGAAGATAGCTAAATGATCAATAAGCACACGGAAAAATGCTCGCCATCATTAGACATTACCCCCCCCCAAAAAAAACAAAAAAAAAAACAAACCCGTTGCCGTCGAGTCAATTCTGACTCATAGTGGAAATGCAAACCAAAACCACAATGAGATACCATTTTACCCCCATTAGGATGGTGATGGAGCCCTGGTGGCATAGTGGTTAAGCACTCAGCTGCTAACTAAAAGGTCGGCAGTTGGAATCCACCAGCCACTCCTTGAAAACCCTATAAGGCAGTTCTACTCTGCTCATAGGGTAGCTATGAGTCGGAATTGACTCAACAGCAATGGGTTTGGTTTTGATTTTTGTAGGATGGCAATTATCAGAAAAACAGAAAACAACAAGCGTTGGTGATGATGTGGAGAATTGGAGCCCTCATTCATTACTGGTGGAAATGAAAAATAATGTAATGCAGTGCCCAAAACCGTTTGGCAGTTCCTCAAAACACTGAACTCAGAATTACCATATGAACCAACAATTCCACTCCTAAGTACATAACAAAAATAATTGAACACAGGGACTCAAACAGATATTTGTATATCAATGTTCATAGAGCATTATTCACAATAACAAAAGGTAGAAACAACCCGAGTGTGAATCAATGGACGGATAAAAAAAAATGTCATATATACATACAATGCAATATTATTTATATGTAGAAATAGTTTCCCTGAGTGGCACAAACGGTTAAGTGCTCGACTACTAGCCAAAAGGTTGATGCTTCAAACTCACCAAGAAGCACCTTGGAAGACAAGCCTGGAGATCTGCTTCCGAAAAGTCACAGCCTTGAAAACTCTATGAAGCATGGTTTTACTCTTATACACATGGGGTTGCCATGGGTTAGATTTGACTCGACAGCAACTAACAACAACAGCAATATAAAGGAATAAAGTTTTAATATATGCTATTATATGTATGAACCTTGAAAACATGCTAAGATAATCCAGATATAAAAGGACAAATACATCTATCATTCCACTTACACGAACTATTTAGAACAGGCAAATTCATAGAGACTGAAAGTACATTAGAGGTTATCAGGAGGTGGGGGTAGAGAGCAATGGGGAGTTTTTGCTTAATGGGTACAGAGTTTATGTTTGGGGTGACAAAACATATCTAGAAATAGATAGTGGTAATGGTTGCACATTATAAATATCCTTAATGCCATTGAAATGTACACTTAACGTGGTTAAAATGGTACACATGAAAAGATGTTCAACACCATTAGTCATTAGAGATATGCAATGCAAAACCACAATGAGATTTCACTACAAACTTATCAGTATGATTAAAAAAAAAAAACAAGAACACCAAATACTGGTGAGAATGCTGAAAAACTAGATTACTCATATATTGCTGGTTGCAATATAAAATGGAACAGCCACTTTGTAAAACTGTTTGACAGTTTCTTATAAAACTAAACATGCAACTACACACGTATAAGCCAACAATTTCATTTCTGGGCATTTACCCCAGAGAAATCCAAGCTTATATTCACAAAAAAAAACTTGTCCATGAATGTCCATAGGAGCTTCATTCATAATAGCCTAAAACTAGAATCAGCCAAGATGTCTTTCAACAGATGAGTGGTTAAACAAACTGTGATAATCCATGCCAGAGAATTTTAGTAAATAAAAAGGAACAGACTACTGATATAGGTAACAATTTTGATAAATCTCCAGGGAATTCTGCTGGTGAGAAAAGCCAATCCTAAGGGGTTTATATATTTACTATATGATTCCATTTATGTTACATTCTTGAAAGGACAACCTTATAGAAATGGAGCGCAGATGAGTAGTTGCCAGGGTTAAAGAATAAGGGGTGGCTGGAGGTAGGTGGATATGGTTGTATAAGAAGAACATGAAGGATCCTTGTGGTGACGGAACTATTTAGTATCTTGACTGCGATGTTCAATATAAGGACTTCAATATGTGATAAAATTGCATAGAACTAAACACACACACACACAATGAGTCCAAGTAAAATTGGAGAAATATGAGTAAGATTGGTGGATTATATCATTGTCAATAGTCCGGCTGTGATAGCACACTACAGTTTTGCAAGCTGTTACCACTGGTGAAATGAGATGAATGGTATACAGAACCCCTCTGTATTATTTCATGCAACTGCATATAAATCTACAATTATCTTAAAAAAAGAGCTTCCTAAAAAATTCTGTTAAGCATAAGTATTATTTGCAAAATAAAAATAATTAAAACATTTTTTTCAAAAATTAACTATATGGGACTTGCGCAAAAAATGGCGCTCTAGGCAGAATCACCATGCCGTCCCTCCACAGCAAAGATCGGAAAAACTAAGCCAAAAAGAGAAAACAGCAATCCTGAAACCCTAAAACATCAAACAAAGAGATAAAGAACTCAGCCAAGCACCAAATGGAGGGAGAAAACTAAGAGAGAACAGAGAGCAAGGAGAGATTCATGCACAGGTCCCCCATCAGCTAATGCAGTGCAGATCTGCCATTTTGGATGCCTATCAGACACCAGCAAATATGGGGTATGAGAAGCCAGCTTCACAGAGCTTCCAGCGGGAGACAAAACAACAGGTAATTTGCGATATACGCTTTCCCACCCCCCACACTTCTTCACTCCCACTTGGCCTCCTCTGCGTCCCGTGGCCACACTCTCTTGTCCGGGAAGCACCGGCTGCTTGGATTCCACCCGCCCACACTGGCCGGCTCTATGAGTGCCATTTGTTTGCTGTTCATGTTGCTTTTTTCCGCTTCTTTTGATTTCTTCCTTACCTCTCACCACCTCCCCCTCCTTTTGCTCAAATACCTGGCTCCGTGAGCCATCTTTGCTTCTTCCTGAGGGGCTGCGGAGCTCTGTTTGAGTATGGAACTGCTTCCCAGTCTGTGCTGCCATGCTGGGGGGATCCCGAGGCTTTTGTTTGTTTGTTTGTTTTGAATTGTTTGTTTGTTTTCTTTTCCTTTTCTTGAGTTGGGAGTCCGTTCTGGCCGGGCGGTGCTGCGTGGCTTGGGACCTACCCCCTCGGCTTGCTCAGACATGCAGAGGGATCCCTGAGTGAATTTTTTTGGTGGGTTTTTCTTTCTGTTTTTTGGGGTGGTTTTCTTGTTCTTTTTGTTTTAATTTGTTTTGTTATCTTTTCCCTCTTTTTCACTTTCTGTCTTTCTTCATTACTCAGTTTCTCGTCTCTCTATACCTTCCTTCTCTTCCTGTTTCCTGAATAGCTGGTGCTGAATACCTCTACGCCTTCTAGCCAGGCTGAACTACAACACCTGAGAACAACTACTCCTGACCTCGCAGCCGCACCAGTGGGATCCCTGGGAGCTTTGCTGTTCTTTTTCCTTTCTGATTTTTATTTATTCATTCTTTTCTGTTCTTTTTTTGGTTTGTTTGTTTGTTCTTCTTCTTCCCCGTTTTGTTTTTCTCCATTTCATAGTCTCTCATCTCTCCACTCCAATGGCAAGCTCCCCTAGCACTCTTCTTTGTACGTTTTTGGCTCCTGTTCCTCTCTCCTCTCTCCCACATCCATCTTAGCTCCACACATAAAGATCTCCAGCCTACATCCTGCCTACTTGCACCGTGCACTTAACATCACACCACCAAGCAGCACAGGCACAGCCTACTGGAACCTGCCCTGCACTGATTACC
>NW_004444002.1:7946834-7948148 GCF_000243295.1 Trichechus manatus latirostris
CTAGAAATTATACAAAAACAACAATTAGAAATCCAAAAGATAAACAACAAGATTTCAGAAATGGACAGTGTCATAGAAGGGCTGAGGAGCAGATTTGAAACAGTGGAAGACAGGATCAATGGAAATGAAGACAAACACTTGGATAAAACACTGTCTGAAGAAAACTCAGAAAAAAGAACAAAGAAAAATGAAGAGACCCTGAGAGTTATGTGGGATAAAATCAAAAGTAAAAATTTTTGAGTAATTGGACTTCCAGAACAAGGGGAGAAAACAGAAAAAACAGAGAGGATCATTGAAGAACTGCTGACAGAAAACGTCCCCAATACCATGAAAGATGAAAAGCTGGCCTTCCAAGAAGCTCAACAAACCCCATATAAGATAGACCCCAAAAGAAAATCACCAAGGCATATCATAATCACACTCACCAAAACCAAAGATAAACAAAGAATCCTGAGAGTAGCTTGTGAAAAACAAGAAGTCACATACAGAGGAGAAACAATAAGACTAAGCTCAGATTATTCGGCACAAAGCATGCAGGCAAGAAAGCAATAGGATGACACATATAAAACCTTGAAAGAAAAATACTGCCAACCAAGAATAATATATCCTGCAAAACTCTCATTCAGATATGATGGTGAAATTAGGACATTTCCAGATAAACAAAAATAAAGGGAATATGTAAAAACAAACCAAACTTATAAGAATTATTAAAGGGAGTTCTTCGATCTGAGAACAAACAACTTCAGCTCACAGGCAGAATCTAGGACGCAGGATCATACCAGCCAGATACCAATCTAGGAAATGAACTATCAAGGACTATCCAAAACCAAAAGAAATACAACAGGGAATCAGAGCAGTTGATCGGTAAATGACAACAACATCAGAACAATAAAACAGGGAATAAACGGTGTAGATATTAAAACTTCTAAAGGAGAGGAAGGCAAGGCAATACCAAGTAATAATAGACTGCTTGAAACTTAGAAAGATAAGGGTAAATTTCATGGGAACCACAAAGAAAGTTAACAAACATACTCATAAAAATAAAGAGGAAAAACATAAATTCTCATTAAAAACAAAACCTACAAAAACAAAGGAAATGAAAAAAATCCACAAACAAAAGTAACTCAGCACAGGAGAGTAAGAAGAACAAAAAAAAATGTCAGCACCACAGAAAAAAAGCACTACAAAACGACAGAAACAAACATCTATCAATAATTACACTGAATGCAAATGGACTCAATGCACCCATAAAGAGATGGAGAGTGACAGAATGGATAAGAAAACAGGATCCATCAATATGCTGTCTACAAGAGA
>NW_004444002.1:7952705-7956849 GCF_000243295.1 Trichechus manatus latirostris
TTAACCATTGTCATAGGGCAACATGTGGACTAACTGTTTAATGAGAAACTATTTTGATCTGTAAACCTTCATCTAAAGTGAGAATAGCAGCACAATCAGAAGAGCATAGTTGATATCACTGAACTGTGCATGTAGAAATTTTTGAAGTGGTGTATCTTTGGCTATGTATATTTTCACCAAAAACAAAAAATGGTCGAGAAAGGAGAGGGTTGACATGTCGTGGGGTTGTTAACCAATCTCATAAAACAATATGTGTACTACTGTTTAATGAGAAACTTTTTGTTCTGTACACCTTCACCTGAAGTACAATAAAAAAAAAGCAAAAAAAAATTAAGTATATGTTCAAATACATAGACACATATGTATAGATGTGCATATATATATGTTTGTGTGTGTGTAGAAAGAGAGAGGATGATCAAATAATATAACAAACAGGGAAAAACATTAAAAATAAGTGGCTATGGGTAAAGGATGTATGGATGTTCTTTGTATTATTTTTGCAACTTTTTATTTAAGTTTGGAAATATTTCCAAATGAAAAGTTACAGAATGATAAAGATCTTTATATACTACTTTGGGTGAGATCCAGGTTATATTGACTGAAGAAAGCAAGGCTCAGAAGGGTGTTTAAATTATGTAACATTTTTTTAAGAAAAATGTGGGATATGAATACACATGCTTCTTTCTTTCCCAAGAGGAATTAATAGAATGATAAATTAAAAATAATAAAAGTGTTTCACTATAGGGGGGGAAGGGATGGAAGAACGGGGCAGGGATGAGGGATGGAAACTTTTCACTGTTCCTTGTTTTAGGGTTTTCATTATGGAACCAAGTAAATATTTTATATAATTTCAAAAAACTTTTAATCAAAAGGATAAAAACAGTTATTCTAAAAACAAACTGAAACAAATTAACCTAACTATATATCAATTTGTAAAATCAGTTTAAAAATTCAACAGTGAAGACAACATCATTTGTATTAGGCATAAATTATATCATACCAATTTTATTGGAGTATAGCAGGTGGTAAAATGATGGTTTATTAGTTTAAAAAACCTATGTAGCTGAAATATACTTGGAATTGGTTTTGGTGTAACATTACTTCATTATTTCATCCAACCACGCTATAATAATCTACCTATTGAAATAGAAGCTGCAATTATACAAATTCACAAATATTTTAATATGTACAAGGTAAACTATATAGTTTTTGTGCTAAATTTGATGCTAAATGCAAAAACTTCTTTCACATGGCAGTATGAACTTTCTGTGTTGTCCATCATCAATTGGATTTTAGAAATGCTTGAACCTTCAAAGTAACTGCTTTTTAAATCACTGTAAGTGTACAATATTCTACAGTATTGGTGCCTTTGTACTTATTGCGAAAGGTCTCTGGGTGGCGCAAATGGTTTGTGCTCAACTGCTAACCTAAAGGTTGGCAGTTGAAACCCACGCAGCGGTACCACAGAAGAAAAGTCCTGGTGATCTGTTTCTGTTAATATTAGAGCCAAGAAAACCCTATAGAGCAGTTCTACTCTGTAACACATGGGGTCACCATGAGTCGGAATCGACTCAATGGCACTAACAACAAGAAGTATCCTACACAAGCTTTCCTTGCAGACACTCAGGGGCAGCCATCAACCCTCAGCCTTGCTCAGCGTGTGACCTCCTACTGTAGCCATATATCTGTACAAACACCAATCACCCATGCCTCTATAAGACTGTAGGTGAGAGCCTGCACCACACAATTGGTGACTGACTGCCTGGACACCTGAGCTGAATCCATATAGGAAAATTTAATGGACTCCTGCGCACACATACATAGTTAAAGACCTAACTACCTGGTGACAGGACGTTAGAGCTTCAAAAGCACCAATAATCAAACTAGTGTACACGAGCAGCCTATTTGGGCATATCAAAACAACATGAGAAGCTAGGACACACTAAACAAATATAAAAGAAAATTATAATAAATTATTGATGGCTCGGAGACAATAGTCAATATCAAACCACATAAAGAGGCAGTTCATGAGGGCTTCAGCAAGCTCCCAGAATAAAGAATCAATAAATATTCTGGAGGAAGAGAATTTCTTGGAATTACCAGAGGCAGAATACAAAAGATTAATATACAGAACTCTTCTAGAAATAAGAAAAGAAATTCTACAGAACGCAGAGAAATCCAAAGAACATACAGACAAAGCAATAGCGGAACTTAAAATGGTTATTCAAGAGTATAATGACAAATTCAATAGGCTGCAAGAATCCATACAGAGACAGCAATCAGAAATCCAGAAGATTAACAATAAAATTAGAATTAGAATTAGACAACTCAATAGAGAGTCATAGGAGAAGAATTGAGGCAGAAGTTAGAATTAGTGACACTGAAGATAAAGCACTTGACGTCAACTTATTTGAGGAAAAATCAGATAAAAGAATTAAAAAGAATGAAGAAACTCTAAGAGTTTTGTGGGACTCTATCAAGAGAAATAACCTACGAGTGATTGGACTACCAGAACGGGGGGTGGGGAGATAACAGAAAATACAGAGACAGTTGTTGAAGATTTGTTGACAGAAAACTTCCCTGATATCATGAAAGACGAGAAGCTATCTATCCAAGATGCTCATTGAACCCCACAAAAGGTAGATCCCAAAAGAAAGTCACCAACACATATTATAATCAAACTTGCCAAAACCAAAGATAAAGAGAGAATTTTAAGAGCGGCTAGGGATCAAAGAAAAATCATCTACAAAGGAGAATCAATTAGAATAAGCTCGGACTACTCAGCAGTAACCATGCAGACAAGAAGGCAATGGGATGACATATATAAACCTTGAAAGAAAAAAATTGCCAGCCAAGAATTATATACCCAGCAAAACTGTCTCTCAAATATGATGGTGAAATTAGGGCATTTCCAGATGAACAGAAGTTTAGGGAATTTACAACAACCAAACCAAAATTACAAGAAATACTAAAGGGACTCCTCTGGTTAGAAACTCAATAACATCAGATAACAATGCAAGACTGGAACACAGGCCAGAGCAACCGGATATTGACTCAGATAGGGAAGTCACAAAAATACAACAAAGCTAAAACATTGAAAATAGGGAAACAGAGATATAAATATGTAAAAAATGACATTAAAAAAACAGAGGGACTTAAAAAATGTAGGCATATATTTTTCATATGGAGGGGAAGTCAAGTCGATATAAAGAAATAAAAGATAGGTATAAACTTAGAAAAATAGGGGTAGATATTAAGATAACCACAAAGGAAACTAACAATCCTACAAATCAAGAAAAAAAACAGAAAAATATAAAGACTCAGCAAACACAAAATCAACAACAATAAAAAGGATGAAAAGAAAATACATAAAGAAAAACGACTCAGCACAGAAAATTAAGGGGAACAAAGAAACTGTGAACAACACACAGAAAAAGACATCAAAATGACAGCACTAAGCTCATACCATCAATAAGTACGCTGAATGTAAATGGTCCAAATGCACCAATAAATATTCAGAGAGTGGTGGATTGGATAAAAAAACATGATCTGTCTATATGCTGCCTACAACAGACACGCCTTAGACTTGAGGACAAAAACAAGTTAAAACTCAAACTATGGAAAAAAATATATCAAGCAAACAATACTCAGAAAAGAGGAGGAGTGGCAATATTAATCTCTGACAAAATAGACTTTAAAGTAAAAACCACCACAAAGGATAAGGAAGGACACTATAGAATGATTAAAGGGTCAATACACCAGGAGGACATAACTATAATAAATAGTTACACACCCAACGACAGGTCTCCAAAATACATAAAACAAACTCCAACAGCACTGAAAAGAGAGATAGACAGCTCCACAATAGTAGTATGACACTGTAACACACCACTTTCAGTGAAGGACAGAACATCCAGAAGGAAACTCAACAAAGACACGGAAGAGCTAAATACTACAATCAACCAACTTGATCTCATAGACATATACTGAACACTCCACCCAACAGCAGCCAAGTATACTTTCTTTTCCAACGCACATGGAACGTTCTCCAGAATAAACCACATATTAGGCCATAAAGCAAGCCTTAACAAAATCCAAAGCATCAAAATATTACAAAGCATCTTTTCTGACCATAAAGTCATAA
>NW_004444002.1:7958491-7959670 GCF_000243295.1 Trichechus manatus latirostris
CCCCCAAGAAGATAAAATACTTAGGAATAAATCTAACCAGAGACGTAAAAGATCTATGCAATGAAAACTACAAGACACTACTGCAAGAAACTAAAAGAGACCTGCATAAGTGGAAAAACATACCTTGCTCATGGATAGGTAGACTCAACATACTGAAAATGTCAATTCTACTCAGAGGGATCTACAGATACAATGCAATGCCGATCCAAATTCAAATGGCATTTTTTCATGAGATGGAGAAACATATCACCAGCTTCATATGGTAAGGGAAGAGGCCCCAGATAAGTAAAGCATTACTGAAGAAGAGTAACAAAGTGGGAGGCTTCACACTACCTGATTTAAGAACCTATTATACCACCACGGTAGTCAAAACAGCCTGGTACTGGTACAACAACAGATACACAGACCAATGGAACAGAATTGAGAACCCAGACATAAATTCATCCATTTATGATCAGCTGATATTTGACAAAGGCCCAAAGCCCGTTACTTGGGAAAGGACAGTCTTTTTAACAAATGGTGCTGGCATAACTGGATATCCATCTGCAAAAAACTGAAACTAGTCCCATACCTCACACCATGCACAAAAACTAACTCAGAATCAATCGAAGACTTAAATATAAAATCAAAAATGATAAAGATCATGGAAGAAAAAATAGGGACAACGCTAGGAGCTCTAATACATGGGATAAACACAATACCAACCATAAGTAACAATGCACAAGCACCAAAAGGGAGACTAGAAAAATAGGAGCACCTAAAAGTCAAACACTTATTCTCATCAAAAGACTTCACCAAAAGTGTCAAAAGGCAACCTACAGACTGGGAAAAATATTTTGGCTACAACAAATCTGATCAGCTTCTAATCTCTAAAATCTATGAGATACTGCAAAACCTCAACAACAAAAAGACAAATAACCCAATAAAAAAATGGGCAAAGGATATGAACAGGCACTTCGCCAGGTGGCTAACAGACACATGAAGAAATGCTCGTGATCACTAGCCATTAGAGAAATTCAAATTAAATCCACAATGAGATACCATCTCACGCCGGCATCACTGGCATGAATAAAAAATACTGGAAATCACAAATTTTGGAGGGGCTGCAGGGAGATCGGAATTCTTATGCACTGCTGGTGGGAATGCAAAATGATACAACCATTTTGGAAAATGATATGG
>NW_004444002.1:7960947-7994072 GCF_000243295.1 Trichechus manatus latirostris
GTCACTTCCGAGGTTCACCATTTAGCCACGGATTGGACAGCCCCATAAAACAAAACGGGACTAATGAGGCACAGCAGTCCAGGGACAAGGACTAGAAAGCAGAAGGGGACAGGAAAGCTGGTGATAGGGAACCCAAGGTTGAGTAAGGACAGTGTTGACGTGTAGTGGGGTTGTTAACCATTGCCATAGGGCAACATGTGTACTAACTGTTTAATGAGAAACTATTTTGTTCTGTAAACCTTCATCTAAAGTGAGAAGAGCAGCACAACAGAAAAAGTGTAGTCGATTTCACTGAACTGTGCATGTGGAAATTTTTGAAATGGTGTATCTTTGGCTATGTATATTTTCACCAAAAAAAAAAAAGAAGTCGAGAAGGGAGAGGGTTGACATGTCGTGGGGTTGTTAACCAATTTCATAAAACAACATGTGTACTACTGTTTAATGAGAAATTATTTGTTCTGTAAACCTTCACCTGAGGTACAATTAAAAAAAATAAAAACTACAATGAGATATCATCTCACCCCAACAAGGCTGGCATTAATCCAAAACTCACAAAATAATAAATGCTTGAAAGGTTGTGGAAAGACTGGAACACTTATACACTGTTGGTGGGAATGTAAAATGGTACAACCACTTTGGATATCCATTTGGCGCTTCCTTATAAAGCTAGAAATAGAAGTACCATACGATCCAGCTATCCCACTCCTTGGAATATATCGTAGAGAATTAAGAGCCATCACACGAATAGATATTTGCACACCCATGTTCATTGCAGCACTGTTCACAACAGCAAAAAGATGGAAACAACCTAGATGCCCATCAACAGGCGAATGGATAAACAAATTATGGTATATCCACAGAATGGAATACTACACAACGATAAAGAACAATGATGAAGCCGTGAAACATCGTATAACATGGAGGAAGCTGGAACTCATTACGCTGAGTGAATTTAGTCAGTCACAGAAAGCCAAATATTGTACAAGACCACTATTAGAAGAAGTCAAGAAAAGGTTTAAACAAAGAAGAAAACATTCTTTGATGGTTACGAGGGTGGGGAGGGAGGGTGAGGGTTATTTACTAACTAGATAGTAGATAAGAATTATCTTAGGTGAAGAGAAAGACAGCACACTCTACAAGGGAAGTCAGCACAACTGGACTAAACCAAAGCTAAGAAGTTTCCTGAATACAGTGAAACACTTTGAGGGACAGAGTAGCAGGGGTAGGTGTCTGGGGACCATGCTTTCAGGGGACATCTAAGTCAATTGGCATAACAAAGCTTATTAAGAAAATGTTCTGCATCCTACTTTGGTCGGTGGCATCTGGGGTCTTAAAAGCTTGCAAGCGGCCATCTAAGATGCATCAATTGGTCCCAACCACCTGGAATAAAGGAGAATGAAGAACACTAAAGACACAAGGAAAGTAGGAGCCCAAGAGACAGAAAGGGCCACATGAATCAGCGATTCCATCAGCCTGAGACCAGAAGAACTAGATGGTGCTCAGCTACCACCAATGACCGCCCTGACAGGGAACACAACAGAGAGTCCCAGATGGAGCAGGAGAAAGGTGGGATGCAGATCTCAAATTCTAGTAAGAAGACCAGACTTAATGGTCTGACTGAAACTGGAGGAACCCCGGAAAGCATAGCCCCTAGATTCTCTATCAGCCCAGAACTAAAACCATTTCTGAGGCCAACTCTTCAGACAGGGATTGGACTGGACTGTGGGACATAAAGTGATACTCGTGAAGAGTGTGCCTCTTAGCTCAAGTAGATACAAGAGACTAAACGGGCAGCTTCTGTCCAGAGGTGAGATGGGAGGGCAGAGAGGTTAGGAGCTGGTTGAATGGACATGGGGAATCAGGGGTGGAAAGGAAGAGTGCGCTGACACAGTATGGGGAGAGCAATTAGGGTCACATAAGAATGTATGTATAAATTTTTGTATGGGAGACTAACTTGAAATGTAAACTTCATTTAAACTACAACAATAAAAGAAGTTAAAAAAAAAGAAGTGTCCTACAATGATATTGAATTACTCTGTTAAAGAGCTCTCTAAATAGTGGTTGTACCTTGTTCAAAATCATTTAGGAATCTTAAAGTAGTCAATACATATAGCACTAAAAACACTTCAACTTCAATTTCAATGAGTAGAGCACCAAGGTAGAGAAAAGCTTATCTTGAAAAGATTTGTGGGTGTGGCTTTTGTCTAAGGAGTGAAACCCAATGAGACTGACTAAAAATAATATGGTGTATGAAAAAAATATCATTCAAGAAATAAGATGTGTGACTATGTGCCAGTAATAATCACTATGCTTATGATAGTTTTCACAATTGTTATTGTTATGTGCCGTCGAGTTGGTTCTGACTCATACTGACCGTATGTACAACAGAATGAAACACCGTCCAGTCCTGCACCATCCTCACAATCATTGTTATGCTTGAGCCCATTGCTGCAGCCACTGTGTCAATCCATCTCATTGAGGGTCTTCCTCTTTTTCACTGACCATCTACTTTACCAAGCATGATGTCCTTCTCCAGGGACTGGTCTGTCCTGAGAATATGTCCAAAGTATGTGAGAGGAAGTCTAGCCATCCTTCTGACTGTACTTCTGGCTGTACTTCTTCCAAGACAGATTTGTTCGTTCTTTTCTCAGTCCATGGTGTATTCAATATTCTTTGCCAACACCATAATTCAAAGGCATCAATTCTTCTTTTGTCTTCCTTAGTCACTGTCCAGCGATTGAGGTGATTGAAAACACCCTGGCTTGGGTCAGGCGCACTTTTTTCTCAAAGGGTCGTTTTTGCTTTTCAACACTTTAAAGACGTCTTTTACAGCAGATTTGCCCAATGCAATATGTCATTTAATTTCTTGACTGCAGCTTCCGCGGGTGTTGATTGTGGATCCAAGTAAAATGAAATACTTGACAATTTCAATATTTTCTCCATTTATCATGATGTTGATTATTGGTCCAGTTGTGAGGATTTTTGTTTTCTTTATGTTGAGGTATAATCCATACTGAAGGGTGTCATCTTTGACCTTCATCAGTAAGTGCTTCAAGTCCTCTTCACTTTCAGCAAGCAAGGTGGTGTCATCTGCATATCACAGGTTGCTAATGAGTCTTCCTCCAATCTTGTTGCCGTGTTCTTCATATAGTCTAGCTTTCACACTTACATAATCAATATAAATAAATTTTCCTTTACTTTATATACATATACATTGTTTCACTTTTCTAGAAATCATTTCATTTTTGAAAATAATTTTTGAATGGAAAAATTGGATAGATCCATCACTAAAATAAAACTAATCCTGTGGGTAATGAATAAATGTCCTTAAAATACATAATTTTAATGAATTTTCGTGTCCTCTTTTACCCTCAAAAGTGCCTCAATTTATATGATAAATCATGTGGTCATGCTAGCTGTCACCATTAGGTGAAAAGTTGATGGGGAACTTCATAATGGATGCATCAGGATGCCACCACCACAATTTGTTAAAATACCTTTTATTTTTACCTATGCTACTGTCCTACTTAGTAAGAAACGAACAGTCAATTGAATTCCAGTTTCATACATGGAAACAGTCAATGAATGTTCACTAATTAAGTGATATTGTATGTGGATATAATCATCCTGCTAACAGGTCTTTCTACTAATTTAGCTTCGCATTTCATTTTACTCTTGATAGAAAGTCTAAATATTTATTAATAGATTATTCTTTGAGTCTAGCATCAAATAAATCTGTACATCCATTTTAATATATTAACTTCTTTTTGTAAAGTTAAATGAGATATCTTTGGTTTGAAAACGTCAAATAATTAGCTTGACCCAATGTTTTACTTGAAAGTTTTTGTGTCAAAAAGATTCAAAATGTCTGTGAATCCAGAAGAGTCATATTTAATCTCTTCTTTTTCATCTTTTCAAAGTTACTTGAAAAGAGGCAAATGACTACATCTGGTTCATATAACCATAAACAACACCACTAACATTTCAGCTTATTGTAATTGATGATAGGAATGATTCCAATTTAATTTTACCCCACCAATTTTTCTGACAAATCCAGCTTCTGTTTATCTCGCCATTCTTTGCTTTCTTTTCACTTATATGCAGAACACAAATAAGTACTTATTTTCAATCTCTACAAAATTTTCTTCTGATTGTTTTTAGCTAGAAATATTGGCTCAACAATATTATAATTTCCTACTGAGGTTAAAAAAGGGTTTTTTTAAATTATAATTCTGTTGATTAAGTCCAAAGAAAAACTCTATTCCTTTGCTATACATTCTGACCTTAACTCTAGAACAATCATCTCATAAATGGATATTGATGTGTGACAAGAAGAAAACAAATATGTATATAGCCACCAGGGAAATAAATAAAGCATATTTCCTCTACATTTTATAAATTGTTTCTTCCTAAAGGCAACCCATCATTAAAAAGTAAAATACAAAATAAACAAAGGTGGTAACTAAGTCAGATACATTCTTTGAAACTCTCCATCAGAAGATACATGAAGATGTTTTGAGGATATTTGCAATTTACCCCATTTCCATTTTGTTTCCTTGGCTTGTTGAGTAATCTGTTCCATAATGTGTTTTTATAATTGAGGGAGATGAAAAGTGAAATTGATAAAGATGCATAATTGGATTCTCTTTTTATTGAGTGCTTCTGTTCTGATTTTTATGCTGTCTTCCTATAGAATGTTAAAATTCAAAGAACACTTTGCAGATGGTATTTAAAATGTTTTTCCCTAAGCTGTTTCAGTCCATGGTATTATGTTCGATGTCTTATAAGAAATAATTAGAGTCTTGAGAAGTAAGATGATGTTGATATAGTTTTTTTTCCTGGCTTGAATAAATGAAGCATAAATGGACATTTTAGAAGTGATTCACATGACTTCAGTGATAATCAAACCTTTTAGTCAATCCCCAGAAACGTGGATGAAATCCCCAAGTATTTTTTGAACCACAAAAAAAAAATGGTTCCTCAAATAACAAACAGCTTTGGTTTCAAAGATTTCTAAGAGGGACATATAGGCATTAAACAATAATTCAGTTTAGTTAGATCACATAATGTTTCCACATCTGGCCTGCAGATACCTGGGCTGCTGCATGCAAGGAAAGAAGCACTTATCATTTGAGGATCTTCCCTCCTATTTTATAATTATTGGCCCAGAAAATTCAAGGGCTTGCACAAAGAATCATCCCAATTAAGCAGGTAATTGAAGTGCAAATCAAAGTCCTTAACTTGGTTTTGTGACCCATCCTGGTCCTGAAATATTTCAAAATACTCAAAACAAATTAATTTGAATATAGTAGATGATAGATAGATACAGAGAAAGTAGTGTCATGAAATATAAAAGTTATGTTGTTGTTGTTAGGTGCCGTTGAGTCAGTTCTGACTCATAGCAAGCCCGTTTACAACTGCCTGGTCCTGTGCCATCCTCATAATCGTTATGCTTGATAAAAACTATAGAATACTATAACTCCATATTGAAGTCTTTTGAGGGACCTGATTAAATAATCCACACTAGACTACTTCAGATATAATACAAATTAATGACAAAAATAACATTGTAGCCTCTGGATTGTAATAGGATAACTTCCTAGCCCAGGTAAATCAAGTTCATTTGGTAATTCCTTATGTGCATACATATAGACTTAGTTCCTCCTGTGAGCTCAGAGACATAGTATGTCATTTGAGTGGGACATCATGTAAGCAAAGGCTATTCTGGCAGTTAAGATTCCTTCATTAGTCGGTAAGACAACACTAAATACAAACACACACACACTTTTAACTGAGCTGGAGAAAGTTTATTAAGCAATTTATATACAAATACAAGAAAATATAATTACCTTCTAATGTCCCCGTTGTTGTTGTTAGTTGTTGTTCCATCAATTCTGACTCATGGCAATACCATGCATGCAGGGTAGAACTGCTCCATAGGGTTTTCAAGGCTGTGACCTTTTGGAAGCAGATCACCAGGCCTGTCTTCCAAGGCACCTCTGGGTGGGTTCAAACCACCAACCTTTCAGCTAGTAGTTGAGTACTTAACTGTTTGTGCCACCCAGAGACTCCCTGATGTACCCATCACTTGAAATAGTCTCATGATCTTTATTGACTTTTCTTCTCAAAGGAAATACAAGTAACATTTTGACATAATTAAAAATTACAGAAGTATGAAGGTTCATTTTTATTTCCCAGGTTTTATATTATAAACTGGAGCCCTGGTGGCTTGGTGGTTAAGTTATACGGCTGCTAACCAAAAGGATGGCAGTTCAAATCCACCAGCCGCTCCTTGGAAACCCTATGGAGCAGTTCTACTCTGTCCTCTAGGGTCACTATGGGTCTGAATCGACTTGACAGCAACGGGTATATTATAAACCAGTTGTTGTCAATAGCTTCAGAATCTTGATCAACATATAGATCTCTTTATACCTAGAATTGTACAAATGACAAATGTACACACGTCATACATTACATATTCACGACAAACTAGTAAAACCAGTTGCCAGTCAAGTAAATCCCAACTAATGGCGACCCATGTGTGTCAGAGTAGAACTGTGCTCTGTAGGGTTTTCACCGGTTGATTTTTTTTTTTTTTTTTTGGAAGCAGATCACCAGGACTTTCTTCCAAGGCACCTCTGGGTGGACCTGAAACTCTAAACTTTCAGTTAGCAGCTGAGTGCTTTCACTATTTTCACCACCCAGGAACTCTTTCATATCATAGGTAGGTTATTTTTCCCCCGTATTATGGTTATATTTAGTCTTATTGCCATGTAATGAACTTGTCATTTTCTAAAATTGATTTTAAAATATTAGTAACTATTTTCTTGGCTAAAGCTTATTATATCTTCTTGGTTTTGATTTTAACTATTGCAAAGTAGCATTTGATGATCCTTTGGAGGGAAAAAAAAAAAACCTACCCTCAGCATGATTGATTCCTAGGTTGTGATGCTGAGTGAGGTGGTTTTAAACATTAGCAAGTACTTTATGATGAATAACTGTAAATACAGTTTTGAGGACCACTGGGTTTTAAACCCAATCATACTACAAAAAAAAAGAAGAAGAAGAAGAAAAAGCAAAAGAGTAAGCTAATTGTAAGATGTGGCTAAAAGAAGCTAATCTATTCTTAACCTCACTTCATAAATGACAGCAAAATTAAATGGAGACAATCATGAATCACAGGAGGATGGGAGTTGGGTAACTAATTGGCCTATTTTCTGTGCTGTCAGAATCCTCTCAAGCAATTTTCCTCAATTATAACTGCAAATCAGCATGCTATTTCCTCCACATGAACTACCCATTGCCTGAGGACTAACTAGGTATCCTGGGATAACTCATGATGGAGATCATTTTCCACTGGTGAATAATTACAGGAAGTTCACAGTGAAATACCAGCCTTAAAACTCTCTAAAAGTCCATGGTGAAAAATATAGCCTTATATGTAAAAGGATGGCTGCCTGGATCATCAACAAGAATTAGATCAATCTGCTAGCAAACCCTGGGAAGGAAACCAAAGCAAAACAGAAACCCAAATATTGCCTCTATATGCTTATGGCTGTGCTGCATGTACTCGGTCCACCATTTGTCAAAATGTTATGCTAGCCAGAGACTGTAGCAAGTTCCAGTCTGGGTTGTGCTTTTGATCTGTAATTTTAGTTCAATCAATTCTGTCACTCAGAGTGACTTAGACTCTCTCTTACATCACTTGGTCATATGGGTTACTGTGACATATAATCTTGTCTTCCACACATCCACATTCCTATCATATTCTAGGGGTGAAAAAAAGCACATTTAACGAGACAAATGCTCTATTATTTCCAAAAATTTATGTTTCTTTTATGTTCATGAATAGCTATCTGACAAACAGATCTCAAGAGCTTCCAGAAAAGTGACCGTAGCTTCTATGGTAATACCCAGTTGCAAAAAAAAGAAAAATTTGGGGGTACCTCTAAAGTACAGGCAAAGTACTTTTATAACAAGCTTTTCTGTTTTGAGAGTCTGACATGTTATACAGTACATTAAAAGTCATGTAATAAAAAGGTGTATTACTCTGATGTTATACCTATTTTATTATATCATCATGAAATTTAATGGAAATTGGTAACTAGAACAGGAATGGTATTTTAAGTCTATTTTTAGCTCTTCCTTCAAAGCATTTATTTTGGGATTTTCTACAAAATGGGCCTTCAATAAATGTTGAGGGATGAGATTTTTAAAGCACAGACCTATGTAGGTACAACACAGAGATTTACTGGTAAAGGGGAGAAGGTACGTGATGAAAGTAAAGTTAATACTCATCACTTATTAGACACCTCTTGGGAAACAAGACTCACTCAAAAGTCAATAGCTACTTAGACAGCTAAAGCAAGGGCTTGAGGAGAAAAGAACACATTTGTTCTGTAAAGTCACATTTATTCTTTAGTTTAGTTTGGTTTTGTCCTGAGATTGGTTTAACTACTACCACAGGAAGTCTGTCCATCGAAAGTATAAGTTTAATGGCGGCAGATTTCATTGTCTTTTTGGTCTTTTGAGTGTTTCATGTTTTTCGAACTCTTTCAGTGACGTACACCATACTCAAAAGAACTTAATCTACCCAGACTAGCAAAAATTGACATTGTTTAAATGATGAGCAAAACTCTTCTGTTGTAAGTCAGCTAAAATCAAACCAATACTATATTTTCATTTATCTTAATAGGACAAGCTAAGATTTAAGTTTTGAAAAAATAAAAACTTGCCTAACTTTTATTTGGTTTGTATGACTGATAAACTTAAGGATTTTTGTTGTTACTGCTGGTTTACTTTGTTTTGACGTTTTTAATGAAACAAGTTTGTGTGTATCCATCTGAAAATGTCATGCCTGATATTCCCACTTATCCCTCCACTAATACAACTAAAGTAATACAACTAACTAATACAACAAATGGTTAATCTCACAAGATTGACTAACAGATACACCTGGTATTTTATTTGGGTAACCACGCAACCTGAAAAAAATACGTTTGAAATTTTAGTTTATAAATCAAGATGGGTATGAATAACAAAGCCGCCAACTTGAAGGGCACAGAAAAGGCTATAATACTGAGTTTAGTCATCCTGAAATATTTGTTTTGTGTTAAAAAGTATGATATAAGTGACAGCTCACCCAAAGATGAAAACTTTCTTTTATCCTCTTTAGTTTAGGCTCCCACACAAGGCTCTAGATTATAGAAAAACAAGAACTGATAGGCAGGAGGGACAAAGCTAATGCTAATATTTTGCTAAACCAAGTTGGCCAAGGCTTTATAAGGAAAATTGACTTGTAAATACAGTTTATCTGCAAGAGATGTTAAGTTGTAGTAAATATACTGCTACTATTGGGTTGTAAACCTGGCTGTGTTTATTTTTACTTTTACATTAATTTGTGGGTTTTGGGAGATTTGTTTTGCCTACTTTGTTGTTGTTAGGTGCTGTCGAGTTGGTTCAGGCTCAGCGAACCCATGTACAACAGAAGGAAACACTGCCCTGTCCTGTGCCACCCTCACAATCTTTGTTGTGCTTGAGCCCATTGCTGCAGCCACTGTGTCAATCCATCTCATTGAGGGTCTTCCTCTTTTTTGCTGACCCTCTACTTTACCAAGCAGGATGTCCTCCAGGGACTGGTCGCTCCTGATAACATGTCCAAAGTACATGAGATGAAGTCTGGCTATCCTTGCTTCTAATGAGCATTCTGGCTGTACTACTTCCAAGACAGATTTGTTCATTCTTCTGGCAGTCCATGGTATATTCAATATTCTTTGCCAACACCATTATTCAAAGACATTAATTCTTCTTTGGTCTTCCGGATTCATTGTCCAGCTTTCACACGCATATGAGGCGACTGAAAATACCATGGCTTGGGTCAGGTGTATCTTAGTCTTCAAGGTGACATCTTTGCTTTTTAACACTTTAAAGTTGTCATTTGCAGCAGATTTACCGAATGCAATATGTCATTTTATTTCTTGACTGCTGCTTCCATGAGTGTTGATTATGGATCCAAGTATAATGAAATCCTTGACAATTTCAATATTTTCTCTGTTTATCATGATGTTGCTTATTGGTCCAGTTGCCTCACATTTTTGTTTTCTTTATGTTGAGGTGCAATCCATATTGAAGGCAGTAGTCATTGATCTTCATCAGTAAGTGCTTCAAGTCCTCTTCACTTTCAGCAAGCAAGATTGTGTCATCTGCAGGTTGTTAATGAGTCTTCCTCTAATCCTGATGCCGCATTCTTCTTCATACAGTCCAGATTGTTGGATTATTTGCTCAGCATACTGATTGAATAAGTATAATGAAAGGATCCAACTCTGACGTACACCTTTCCTAATTTTAAACTATGCAGTATTCCCTTGTTCTGTTCAAATGACTGCCTCTTGGTCTATGTACAGGTTCCACATAAGTACAATTAAGTGTTCTGGAATTCCCATTCTTTGCAGTGTTATCCATAATTTGTTATGATCCACACAGTTGAATGCCTTTGCATAGTCAATAAAACAAGGTAACATCTTTCTGGTATTCTCTGCTTTCAGCCAAGATCCACCTGACGTTAGCAATGATATCCCTCATGCCATGCTCTTTTCTGAATTCACCTTGAACTTCTGGCAGTTCCCTGTTGATGTACTGCTACAACTGCTTTTGAATAATCTGCAGCAAAATTTTACTTGTGTGTGATATTAATGGTATTGTTCAATAATTTGTGCATTCTGTTGGATCACCTTTCTTTGGAATGGGCACAAATACAAATCTTTTCCAGTTGGTCAGCCAGGAAGCTGTCTTCCAAATTTCTTGACATAGATGAGTGAACACCTCCAGCGCTGCATCCGTTTTTTGAAACATCTCAACCAGTATTCTGTCAATTCCTGGAGGTTTGTTTTTCGTCAATACCTGCAGCTTGGACTTCTTCCTTCAGTACCATCGGCTCTTTATCATATGCTATCTCCTGAAATGGTTGAATGTCGACCAATTCTTTTTAGTATAGTGACTCTGTGTATTCCTTCCATCTTCTTTTGATGCTTCCTGCATCGTTCAATATTCTTCCCATAGAACCCTTCAATATTGCGACTCAGAGCTTGAATTATTTCTTCAGGTCTTTCAGCTTGAGAAATGCCAAGTGTGTTCTTCCCTTTTGGTTTTCTAACTCTAGGTCTTTGCATTCTTTAGGAAGAAGAATATGGTTTATTGCATAATATGGTCTTGGCTATAATCAAGTTCTATCTCTCCTGAAAATTTCAAACAAAAAACAAAAATATACATGGACACAGTACTTGAAATTATACATCTCCAGACTATACATCATATCCAGAATGCAAAAAGGGACCATTAAACAAGCCGTACTCAGAGTATAACATGATCTACCCCCTCAAATGTTTATCCCTGAAAACTTTTTTGTTTTTATTATTAGTATGTAATTTAGAAAAAAACAATTTTGCACCATGTTCAGTTTGGTGACTTAGCACTCATGGAGGGTCAGTGATTAAGTCACTGACTTATCATTAGCAACGTCTAAGATGAAGAGAAATAAAACAGTTAAAAGTTGGAGGGCTCCCCTCAGACATTTAAACTGGGATGTTACAACTGTGTCAGATCAAGGATACACTATATATGTGCATAATGACAGCTACACACAGTAGCGATTCTTTTTTTAAAAAAATCTATAAATGGCATCCCCTTTTATTACTCTTTAGACTTGAGGTGAAAGCGAAGTAGACTTGACACTTATATCTATTCAGGTCAGACACTCTTAACTCTACATGGTGCAATTCCAAGAGTCCCTCAGGAAAGACTGTTCAGTCTTAATGAATGCATAGGCTTGCTTTATGTTTTCCCAAAGCCAAGCAAGTCTCAGTTTGAGCTTGGCTAATATCCAGATTCAGAGAGGAGAGAAACATGAGATGACTGTGAATACATTAATCAAAAATGCAGAGACTGCTAGTTTTAAGAAAAGGAGAAAAAAGATTTCAGGTTGCCACTTCAAAAAGTGTCATGGGCATCTAACAAACATGTAGCACATAGACCTACCTAATGCTCAAGTAGCCCCCATAGTTCTTAAGAAGCCACAAAAAAAGGCTCCAAGTTGAGAACATTTCTGAGAATACAATTTACCCAGGGGCCAGAAATATAAACTGACTTCACTTGACAGATTCTACTTTATGATGTCAACACCTGGATTTTGAGTGATTTGGGAAATGATGTTTGAAAACGGCACAGTAGAATCAGTTAAGTAACGATAACTGAATTTACACATGAAATAATGTTATTGTAGATCAAGTCATTCATTCCAATCTTGTGAAACTTAACAAAGTCATCAGAGTTGAGATAAGGCACAGTAGGCCAAATAGCTTGAGAGCAACAGGCATAGTGACAACCAATGAAGATACAGTAAAACCTGCGAAAGCCAGAACCTGTGTAAAGCAGAAATCTGTCAGAGAAGGAAAACGCAAATCTTTTCCACTAAAACGATAGAAAAGTGGTAAGACCGCCCCCTGTCAAAGGCAGAAAAACTGCAAGACCCAGAAAACCAAGGCAATTCCATCAAGTTCTGACGCTTACAGATCTCACTGTACTTTAGTCTGGAGAACTGCCTTCAAAATGTATCAGACCACCAGCCTTGGTTTCCTAACAATGTGAAATCATATTTGAGTTGGTCCTTAAGACATCCTCTGGTCAAATTAGTCAATATTTTTAATTTTTTTTCCACCTTTAACCTAATATTTAGCCCTTCCAGAGCAAGGAACATGTCTCATCAAATTAAACAAATATATACTGGAGTACCTACTATGTGCAGGGTTCTGCAAGAGATAACAAAATAAAACGTAATCCCTTTCCTCAGGAAGTTGAAAGCTATTAGGGAAGATAAACATGGTCACCAGTGAACAACCAACACAGAAAAAGGTCAGTGCTACAGTTGAAGTATGTGCTGTACTAAACTGGCTTCCCAGGGCCATAATACCAAGTGCTCAATCTGTTGATTAACTGCAAAGAAACCTGCCTTAAAGGAAGTCAAAGTTTTGAGATCTTGTTTGGTTTTCTTCTTTATTTCCCATACCAGTTTTCCCAAACACTGGGGAAAAAGAGTTTATTTTTATAGTCAGAGAAGTGTTGCTAGGTTTTTTGCTTCACGGTGGTGAGAGAAACGGGACGATATCAATAAAGATAAGCACATAACGTTCCTAGCATTTCTGTAGTTAGACTTGGTATTTATGTAGTGTTCCTGACTGAGGCTGCTATTTTTATTATTATTAGTAGTTAGTTAGCAAATACTTACATAGCTCTTACTCTTTCAGGCACTATTTTAAGTGCTTTTCCAATATTAACTCATTTGATTAATCCTCACAACAGCTCGAAGATGTGAGTTCTATAATCTCCAGTTTAAAGAAGAGAAAACTAAGGCACAGAGTGGTTCAATAATGTTCCCACTTACTTCCTGTGTGACCCCTTGGCAAAGTTGGGAAGGAGGGGATCTTTTGCTACAACCTCTCTTTCTTTGCCTTTTGAATGAACAGTGCTCTCAAGTTACTTACCTGCTCCCTAGCATTTTCCATTTTTCCACTCTTTCCTGTTCTACTATTCTAGATCAGAAGCCTGGGTCTTTTCTCCGCGGCCCTCAATTAAAATACACCTATCTAATGAACTTGAGAGGTGACTGGTTTGCACACCCTTGATAACCCTCTAAGGATGAGGTAGCAGATGTGTTTAACTGGGTATTTGCTAACTCTGATCTAATAGCTGCCCTTGTCAGAGGCACTGGGTAGAAATCAGGCACTTTGCTAGTTACTGTCCCTGTGTTATCCCATTTCAAACCTACTATAACACTGTGTGGAGTCCTTGAGGGGGTGCAAATGGATAAGCACTAGACTACTAGCCAAAAGGCTGGCGATTCAAACCCACCCACAGATGCCTTGGAAGACAGGCCTGGCAAACTGTTTCCGAAGGGTCACAGCTTTGAAAACCCTATGGGGCAGTTCTTCTCTACACACATGAGGTCACCATGAGTCCATATCAACTCGATAGCAACTAACAACAATACTGTGAGAGACATTGTATTTTCATTTCATATATGTGAAAACTGAGGCTCAAAAGGTTCAGCTAACATGACCAAGAACAGGTATTTGACCAACGTTCCTGACTTGAAAGCCTGTGCTTTTTCCACTCTTGACACTCTGTCCTAATCCAGAGCTGGCGAATACCTGGCATGTATGCTTATTTCCACCCCTCTCTCCCATGCACTTTGTAGTCATTGCTGATTAGTCACAATCCTTCTTAGCCTAGTACTCCAGGCCACTGCTGCAAACTGATTGCAGTTGATATGGGAGATGAAGTCCTTTTATCATCCCTGACAAAATCCAGAGTGAAGACTTACCTCACTTTATATGTTTCAAAGCATTTTAAAGACTTTTATTTTAAATAACAAATCTATCCATAGTTTTTTTTCAGGTACCACTCTAACGAGACTGAAGGAAAAGAAAAAGAAGACAGAAAAGGGACCAAAGCTAAATTCTAGCATGTTTATGTCATACTTTCCAAAACTGGAATTCTATAGGGTTAAAAATAAGCTAAAACAAGTGATTTTTCCAAATCTAGATCAGCAATATTCTTTGCTGAACAAAGTTGAAAGACAATTTTAATCTTAGGGTGATGATGCATAATTAAACACGTAAATGTCAATTTCAGAAATAACCTGGAACTCAACCATAAAAATGTATATTTTAGAATAATTAGCTCAGAGCTAAGACATATAAAGATGTATAGAAGATGAGGGAGCCACCTGTTCATTTCTTTCCCACGTTAAACAGCAAACACGACTTTTGGTCAAAACCATGTCAGAGGGTAGGTAAAACATTTTGATTGGATGGAATAGACAATAAGGAAAAGAGCACATGTGAATTCTCTCTAGCCCCTGCCTCAGCATTACCTTCGCTGTGGCCTCATTGGGGCCATGTGCCCAAGACTGACTCGCCTCTTCTGGAGAAGATTTCAGAAACAAGTTCTATCCTGCTGTGGTAATACAAGGACTGACTTCACACAAATTGTCCTTCATGTTTTCACTACCAAAGCCTCTCACACACGAATGGCAGGCAAAAAGGAAAAAGAAAGAAAGAAAAATCATCCCACATAACCACTTGACCCAATTCCAGAGGGATGAAAGTACTGCATACTTAAATTGAATTTCTGCCTGCCCCAAAGTACACACTAGGAACCCATTGCTTGCACTGACAAATCTCTTAATTAGAAGATGGGATTCACTCTCAATTAGAGAAACAGATTGAGGCGCTCCCTTTAAAGATAAAGCCATTGAGAAGTGTGCAGCAGTTTGGTAGTGAAAAAGGCAATTAGACATATCACCTGGAGCCTCTTTTCATTTGCGGGAATGAATGCGCAAACAAAACAATTACTCCACTCAAGAGGTACTTCACTGTGGCTCAGAGAAGGGGATGAATCAATGCTGATGAGTATTTGAACATATGTCCTTCAAGATTAATTACCACGAAAGAAAGATAATCACCCCTAGCCACACTACTTCGGTATACTTTTCCTGAAACCCCACTGAATTTCTGGAAAAGGATATGAAGACCATACTTATAACAGAAGCAAGCACTTTTCAATGCATGAATTTACTTCATCTAATAATGTCTACTTCATTTTACTGAGATAGCTAGCTGTTTTGTGTCATTTCACTCATTCATTCATTCAACGAGCAGCACCTATTTTGTTACCAACTCTGTATTAAGCACACAATTACATCCAAGTATGGAAAAGAACACAGTCCTTCAGGACCCCATTAGCAAGACATTTGGCAAAACACTGCAGTAGATAATTAGAAGAAAAACAACTAAGTCCATGTGTTAGAAAATAGGTGATTGAGAGTTGGGGTGTGTGTGTTTGTGTCTAAGTAGGAGAAAGAGCGGTACATGCAAGATATTCAGTAATATGTTGGAGGAGATGAGTCATACTCTAGGCCTCGAAAAGAGTACAGGCTTTTAATTTGGCTGCTTTTAGAAGATACCAAAAAAGCCAATTAAAGAGCTGAAAATCCAATTACATAATTAGACCTTTTTGTCTAGATGATGCCAAATGTGCAATTTGACATTTTCACTGAAATGGATTGGTTAGTCTGGCACACAGCCCATTCCACTTTTTTTGACTGAAGTAATAGGTTGCTAATACATATTTTCAGCCAGACATTATTTATTTACATAGGATATTCTTGTTTGTAGGTAAAATGTGACTTCAGGAGCTCTCCAAATATCTGTTGTCCAGAATAAATAATTCTCCAACTGTTTGTTGCCATCTGATATTACAGAAAAAAATTTTTCTTGTAAAAGAAAAAATAAGGCTTAAAATGTCAAGCCCAGAGGAAAGAGAACGCAGAAATTTAAATAGATTTTCATGTGTAAATGAAGCCACCCTTAGAAACCAGAGATTTCACCAATGACCCATCTCAGTGGAGAGGATTTCCACAGTGAATGGCGCAGGGGCTCTTTTTGGCTTAATACAATCCTAAGGAATGTGGTGTAAATGACAGGGGCCTCCCACAAACTGTACCTTATTTTCCTCTGTTCATCAGACATGACAAATATTACCAAGGTAGTTTCAATTAAACAATTTGAAAAATCTATCATTTGCTTGAATTTAAAGTTTCACTCTGTTGTTTAGTCACATAGGCAAGCATATAAATACGTTTAATAGGAGCCCTGGTGGTACAATGGTTAAAGCGAAAGGTCAGTGGTTCAAACTCACCAGACACCCCGCGGGAGGAAGATGTGGCAGTCTGTTTCTGTAAAGATTTCGGCATAAGAAAGCCTATGGGGCAGTTCTACTCTGTCCTATAAGGTCGCTATGAGTTAGAATCGACTCCACCGCACACAACAACAACATAGACACATACAAAAAAGAGTGAGTGAATCAAAAGCCCTTCAAAATTCAATCATATTGCAGTCATGAAGAGAGAATCTACTTACCTGACAGTTTGTTGACTTTTTGGGGGATATGTACTAGAATTTGAATATAAAATATGTCAAAGAAGTTTCTATAGATATGCTTATTTACTATGATCAACAGTTGTCAAAAAGTACCAGCCAGCCAAGAAAGTTCACTTCGCATTCTCTTTTAACATAGGCAACACAACCACTACTTCAGTGTTGAAAATATATCCTGCTGATATTTAACAAGATGCCTTGTTGTTAAAAACCACTTCCACCTATTGCATCATTGCAAATCTCAGAACACGAGCGATTCTCTTGATAAATACTTATTAATTTCATGCCCCTCAGACACATACAGCAACTATGAAATTTTCAGCCTCTGGGGTTTATTGGGAAGTTGTTGTACCACTGATAATGCATGCTGCCGCAAGGCAGGGGCCTTTATGACTGTTTGAAACTGAAAAATAGCATGTGTGTCGTAAATTACTGTTTTTACAGGGTACTGCATGAGGTGTCTGAATTTTTGGTAGGAAAAATAGAAATTTTGAAAATTTTCATTTGTTGCACATATATACCAATAGCTCCTGTGGGTGCTTTAGGGTATAATTAGTGGTACAGGCATACTGTGGAGATATTGAGGGTTTGGTTCTAGACCACTGCAATAAAGTGAGTATCACAATAAAGCGAGTCACATGAATTTTTTGGTTTCCCAGTGTACTACTATACTGTAGTCTATTAAGTGTGCAATAGTATTATGTTGAAAATAAACAATGTACATACCTTAAAACAATACTTTATCGCTAAAAAATGCTAACCATCATCTGAACCTTCAGTGAGTCATAATCTTTTTGCTGGTGGAGGGTCTTGCCTCGATGTGGATGGCTGCTGATTGATCAGGGTGGTGGTTGCTGAAGGTTGGGGTGGCTGTGGCAATTTCGTAAAATAAGACAACAATGAAGTTTGCTGCATCAATCGACTCTTCCTTTCTCTGTAGCATGTGATGCTCTTTGATAGCATTTTACCCACAGTAGAACTTCTTTCAAAATTGGAGTCAGTCCTCTCAAAACCTGCTGCTGCTTTATCAACTAAGTTTATGTAATGTTCTAAATCTTCTGTTCTCATTCCAACAATGTTCACAGCATCTTCACCAGGAGGAGATTCCATCTCAAGAAACCACTTTGCTCATCCATAAGATGCAACTTCTCATCCATTAAAGTTTTATCATGAGATTGCAGCAATTCAGTCACATCTTCAGGCTCCACCTCTAATTCTAGTTCTCTTGCTATTTCCACCACATCTGCAGTTACTTCCTCCACTGAAGTCTTGAACCCCTCAAAGTCACTCATGAGGGTTAGAATCACCTTCTTCTAAACTCCTGTTAATATTGATATTTCGACCCCCCCCCCACCATGAATCACAAACGTTCTTAATGGTATCTAGAATGGTGAATCCTTTCCAGGAGGTTTTCAATTTACTTTGCCTAGATACATCAGAAGAATCACTATCTATGGCAGCTATAGCATTAGGAAATGTATTTCTTAAATAATAAGACTTGAAAATTAAAATTACTCCTTGATCCATAGGCTGCAGAAAGAATATTGTTAGCAGGCATGAAAACAACATTAATCTTGCACATCTCTATCAGAGCTCTTGGGTGACCAGGTGCATTGTCAATGAACAGTAATATTTTGAAAGGAATCTTTTTCTGAGCAGTAGGTCTCAACAGTGGGCTTAAAATATTCAGTAAACCAGGTTGTAAACAGATGTGCTGTCATCCAGGCTTTGTTGTTCCATTTATAGAGCACCAGCAGAGTAGATTTAGCATAATTCTTAAGGGCCCTAGGATTTCCAGAACGGTATATGAGCATTGGCTTCGACTTAAAGTCACCAGCTACATTAGCCCCTAACAAGAGAGTCAGCCTGTCCTTTGAAGCTTTGAAGCCAGGCATTGACTTCTCTCTAGCTCTAAATGTCCTGGATGGCATCTTCTTCCAATATAAGGCTGTTTCATCTACACTGAAAATCTATTGTTTAGTGTAGCCACCTTCATCAATTATCTTAGCTAGATCTTCTGGATAATTTGCAAAGCTTCTACATCAGCACTTGCTGCTTCAACTTGCACTTTTATGTTATGGAGACGGCTTCTTTCCTTAAACCTCATGAACCAACCTCTGCTAACTTCAAACTTTTCTTCTGCAGCTTCCTCAACCTCTCTCAGCCTTCATAGAATTGAAGAGAGTTAGGACCTTGCTCTGGATTAGGCTTTGGCTTAACAGAATGTTGTGGCTGGTTTGAACTTCTATCCAGACCACTAAAACTTTCTCCATATCAACAATAAGGCTGTTTCACTTTCTGATCATTCACGTGTTCACTGGAGTAGTACTTTTAATTTCAGGAACTTTTTCTTTGCATTCACAACTTGGCTAACTGTTTGGTGCAAGAGGCCTAGCTTTTGGTCTGTCTCAGCTTTCAACATGCCTTCCTCGGTAAGCTTAATAATGTCTAGTTTTTTTTATTTAAAATGAGAGACGTGACTCTTCCTTTCACTTGAACACTTAGAGGCAATTGTAAGGTTAATTGGCCTAATTTCAATATTGTCGTGTCTCAGGGAATAGGGAGATCCAAGGAGAGTGAGAGAGACTGGGGAACGGCTGGTCTTTGGAGTAGTCAGAACACACACAACATTTATCAATTAAGTTCACCATCTTATATGGGCAGGGTTCATGGTGCCTCTAAACAATTATAATAGTAACATCAAAGATAACTGATCACAGATCACCATAACAGATATAATAATAATGAAAAAGTTTGAAAGATTGCGAGAATTACCAAAATGTGACAGGCAGTCATGAAGTGAGCACGTGTTGTTGGAAAAATGGTGCCAATAGACTAGCTTGACGTAGGGTTGCTACAAGCCTTCAATTTGTAAAAAACGCAGTATCTGCAAAGTGCAATAAAGAGAAGTGCAATAAAACAAAGTATGCCTGCACTTTATATGTACCACTAAACACTTATGATAGGCTTGTGGGAGGGGGCAAGAAAAAAATCCATGGTACCTACCAAAAATTCAGACACACTCAAATTCAGCAGCTTCCATTAATGAAAACACATGGTTTCAACAAAAAATTCAAAGCAGAAAATAATTGGGTCACCAAAGGGTTAACATCAGGTTTACAAGGTACTGTCCAATCAAAATAAAGTTTGACTTTTTTTCCTCCTAGGGAAAGCTCTAACTTTAGCAAAGTTTTGTGAACTCATGTCATTATATGTATTTCTGCCCCTGTAACTTTGATTCAGCTGGAGATGTATAAGATATCAGTTTTCAATAGCACATAAACAATCTTTTTGCTCCTTTAGGCTTAATTTTCTTTTTCTTGATTGATTCAAGCTGTTGTAATCTGAACCCCAAGCATAGCTATCTGATTCTGAGGCTCTAGAATTTTGCAGTATGTTCTGTTTTCTGCTCATACTCTGCGAGTGACACCCGTGCACATGCTCACCCCACAGGTGCTATTGTCACAAAAATATGTTGGTAATAAAGTCTGGGAGGTTCACTCAAACCCAACCTCCTTATAGGAAGAGCAAGGCAAAGTGTTTCTTTGTGATGCTGTGTGAGGGATAAAATCTTCGACCCAAACAACAGAGAGAATGATTGCTTACCTTTCCAGTCCCATTTTTTGTCATTTCTACTTTATTCTTCAGCATTACTAATTCCCCTGTAGCTCCCTGTGAGCACCGTGATGATGCCTGATTTGGACTGTTTACACAATGCTGTCCTCACTGTCGGGAAATCCCTCCTCCAAACTCTTCACCTATTTTTAGCTATTAATACTTGGCTCTAAGCCCATATCCTCCTCCTGAAAGCCTTTTTTTCTTTAATTATTCCTCCACCTCCAGCCCACCTGATTTAGTTATCACTCCTTTGCTTCTCTTAGCTCTAGGTGTGCATATATCATTTCTACAGGGTTGCATCTTATGCACATAAGGCTAAGATAACGGAGAGTCAAAATGAACCTTTGAAAATCCCTTCCTTAGGACCATTCCCCCCGGAAACAGACATACCAACCTCTGAGGCCACCCACAAACTGTACCTGAATCTTGTCTAGTCATCAAGCATGACTAAAATATTTTTCAAGGTCTATTTCATTTAGACAACTTGCCAAATGTATGATTTGCTTGAATTTGAATTTCCGCTCTATTGTTTAGAATATAGATAGCCATTTAGAAACCAAGATGTACTTAACTCTCTGAGATGGCTAAGATCAAGTGGAGGAAGAAATAGGTTGATACACTTTGTTCCATGAGTAGAGTGGGGTGGGGCGGTGAGTCATTTCAGACAGCAAGACAACTGTGCTATTCTCTTTGGGAATCCTAGCAAATCACATTGGTAGTTGGAAGAAGAGGAATAATGACAGATAATGGCATAGAAATCTTTGGAAAAGAGAAAGCTCCTACTCTCTTAGCCCAAAGCCTCCCTGATAAAGCCAAGTTGGTCTTCCTCTCTGCAGATACCTAGAAGTCCAGGTTGGATTCATTCATCAGATCAAACATAGATCTCAGACACTTGTCTCTGCCTGTCTGGAGATCCTGAAGTTCTCACAGTCTCAGTCCTCTGTCTTTGCTCTTAGTGATGACATATATGAAGCATATATGAAGGACAGAGAACGTGTTAAAGAAATATGTGCTTCTTCACTCGCTCCTCTCTCTCTTCTCTGTCTCCGTATATTTTTAGGATAATTTTGTCTTAAATAAGGAGCCCTGGTGGTGCAGTGATTAAAGTGCTTGCCTGCTAACTGGAAGGTCACCGATTTGAATCCACCAGTTGCTCCATGGGAGAAAGATGTGGCAGTCTGCTTCCATAGATTACAACCTTGGAAACCGTATGGGGCAGTTCAACTCTGTCCTACAGGGTTGCTACGAGTTGGAATTGACTCCACAGCAATGGGTTTCGTTTTAGTGTGTTTTTTTTTTTTTTGTCTTAAATGATTTAATCACATTTTAGTGCGACTAGTTCCACTTGGTAGAGAATACTCTAATAATTCACAACAGAGTAAAACTGCTGATTTTTGAAGGCTATTTCCCTCTTCTCCACTTATCCCTCCTTCCATTATGTGGTCTTTTGGAGATCTAAAATTTTCTATTACATTGATTTTATTAAGAAAAATGAAGTGTTTTATAGATGTTACATAACTTAAAAACTCCTATTTATTCCATAGAGCTTTAAGACAGTGAGGACTTTGATGTGGGACCCCATTTAATCATTTTCACTTCAATGTGGAAGTTAAATGTGAACAGTATTTTACAAGATTCACAAGAAGTAAAAGGAGTTAAAAAATATATCCCAGTGGATTGTACATAATTATTCCTTTTTTGTTTTGTTTTAGAACAGTTTGAATGAAAAAGTACAAAATAAAGGTCCATTTTATGGGTAAATAATGTTGTTTTGAATTAAGAGACTTTTCTATTAAGAATTGGCAAAGAATAATGTCAGTTCATGTTTATGTGTGACAATTTTCCTACTCTCTCTAATTGACACATACCAATTAGATAGTTGATGTTAATTGTTAATTGTCAATGCTAAATTACAAAAAAAAAAAATTACTGTGAAGTTGACTCTGACTCATGGTGACCCCATGTGTGTCAGAATAGAACTATGCTCCATAGAATTTTCAATGGTGGATTTTTCAGAAGTAGATCATCGGGTCTTTTTTCCAAGGCACCTTCAGGTAGACTAGAACCACCAACATTTCGGTTAGCAGTCAGTGCTTAACAGTTTGCATTACCCAGGGACTCCACTAAATGATTACTCCTCCAAAATTTCCAACACAGCCTTTATTATCCTTAATAACACCATAGAAAATGTATATATTGAACCTCCACTGAGTGGTGGCCATGGTACTGTGCAAGGTGGTAAATTTCAGAGATCATTGTTATATTCAAATGAGACAATAGACTTACAGAGTGTTTAACAGGCTTGGAGGAAGTCATAAACGTAACTGACTTTTGAACCCGTGAAAAAGGCCTGATATCAGCTGGGAAATGGTAGATATCAGCCAAAGTCACCTCAACCTGATGATCCAGGGTTTTCTCATTTTTCAAGATTCTCATTGTGATCTTTCATAGGCTACCCCTTACAATGAGAAAATGAGGGCTGGGAGTGCAAACCTGGCACCTGGCACTTGCATTCATACCATGTAAAAATTGACTTTTTTTTTTAAAGAATACATATTCAAAAAAGGTGAGGTATTTACACACTTGTTATTCAGCGGACACTCTCAGAGAGTAAACATTCATCTAGAACATCACTGTTTTGGTAGCACTGAAATTTTGCAAGTAAATGGCATGCACTTCCTTGTATAAGTTGCATGTCTGATATCAGCCAAAACCTACTAGCGGACATCAGTCACACAGCCCACCTCTATTCATCACTCATCTTGGAAAGGCACTGAAAACCTTAAGATATGATTTTGACATGAATGGCATTACTTCTCCAGGGACACTGGCAGATGATTTATGTACTGACTTTCACAGTGACAGAGAGGGTTTCCAATATCAAAGCGGCCTCTCCCATGACATCTTTACCACCTTACTCAGTCCCTCTAAAGTTTCAGAAGCATCATGGAAATCCCAACCTATTTTTATGAGTCCGGTTAGGAGGCATGTGAATAAATACTGACAAAAATTGCTTCCAACAAGTTCCCCAAAAGAGCCAGAGTATGAAAAGAGACATTATACCATATCTCTCCAAAATTAGAGCTGGTTGAAAATTGGATGATTCAGAAAATTTGGTGATTTGTGGATAAACAACTTGACTAATTTTCCCCCCTCTTTTCAAGTTAACAAAATTTTATTTTACCCATAACCTTTGGCCATGCAAGTGGCAAGAACTGGGATCACAGATTTTAAAAAAGAAGCAGAATGTTGTCCTTGCTCTAGAAGAGTTTCTAGTCTCATCTGGGAGATAACACTGAGGCATATGAAACAAATAGAAAATAAAAGAAGACAATATGGATGCAAGTATCAGATTGAGTGCTACATGTAATTGACCATTGACATTTCCAGGCACCATAAACCCATTCTCTGTGGTTACCTAAACCTTGAAATTACACAAGCCAAGGATTTCTCCTTAAATAAGCTAGTTTCTCATCTTTATTGAGATCTCATATCAAAGGAAGATGTTTAATTTATCACTAATCCCCAATCATACTTGGAATAGCTCATCAAGAAATATCTTAAAACAAATAGGAGAGAATTATTCCAGGGAAGGAATTTGGATTACATATAAATAATGTCAGATACATTAGTAGAGAGGAAGAAAAACATGGCATAATCTAAATATACCTGACTGCCCAGATGTCTATCATTGTGTCAACAAATTCCATTTTCTATTTTCTTTGCCACACTCAAAAAATATCATTTTCTCTTAACCATAAATAAGTCCAGTGGTTTGATGTGATCAGTAATTGACACCCCCTTCCCACTATTGAGTTCTGAACAAATTGAGGGCTAAAGAACCAGTAAGGCAGCTGGAGAACAAAATATTAGCATTGTTATTGATGGGCTATTGAAGAACTTGGATTAGGTGTGTGCCAAAGGTGAGACTCTTAATGCCAAATCCCAGTCATAGGCAGTGTGGAGCAAATGGCTGGCCTCTCCCTGCAGGGGAATACCCTGACTTTCAAAGACTTATGACAAGAAGTAGCTGAGCAAAATAGATGGTCTCTGCAGAGAGACTGAGCTCAAAGATAAAGGTAAAAGGGTGCTGAGTTCTACATGCCCAGTCCTTTCTCGCAAATTTAACAATTCTATAACTTATTCTTCTTCCCCTGTGGAGGGAGGGGGTGTTGAGTAGGGAGACACAGAGAAGCCAGGAGTTTCCTAATTAATGTCCCTACACATAGAGTCATAAAAAATAAAATAAAAACCATTGTCATTGAATCGATTCCTGCTCATAGCAATCCTACAAGACAGAGTAGAACTGCCCCATAGGGTTTCCAAGGAGCGGCTGGTGGATTCGACCTGCAGACCTTTTGGTTAGCAGCCGAGCTGTTAACCACTATGCCACCAGAGCTCCCATAGAGCCATATTCAGGTAAAAAAAAGAGATGTTGAGATGTTTCCTGTACCACTCCACCCCTAGTAACATATATATATCCAAGGAAACCTCATTTCATGAAAAGGTAATACTGTGTATGAGTAGTGGCTAAAAACTAAGGTTCTGGAACCAGACAGAGGTGCATACGAGTACCAGCAATACAATTTACTAGTTGTGTGACAGGAGGCAAGTTAATCTCAGAGTTTCCATTTCTCTACCTGTAAATGCAAGTGACACAACCTTGCTTGCTGAAAGCGAAGAGGACTTGAAGCACTTACTTACGAGGATCAAAGACTACAGCCTTCAATATGGATTGTACCTCAACATAAAACAAAAATCCTTACAACTGGACCAATAAGCAACATCATGATAAACAGAGAAAATACTGAAGTTGTCAAGAATTTCACTTTACTTGGATCCACAATCAACACCCTTGGAAGCAGCAGTCAAGATATCAAATGACGCTTTGCATTGGGAAAATCTGCTGCAAAAGATCTCTTTAAAGTGTTGAAAAGCAAAAATGTCACTTTGAGGACTAATGTGTGCCTGATCCAAGCCATGCTATTTTCAATTGCCTCATATGCATGTGAAAGATGGACAATGAATAAGGAAGACAGAAGAAGAATCGATGCCTTTGTATTGTGGTGTTGGCAAAGAATATTGAATGTACCACGGACTACCAGAAGAACGAACAAGTCTGTCTTGGAAGAAGTACAGCCAGAGTGCTCCTTGGAGTGATTGGAGTACGAGAACAGGGTGCGGGGGAGAACAGAAAATACGGAGAGAATTGTTGAAGATTTGTTGGCAGAAAGCTTCCCTGATATTGTGAAAGATGAGAAGATATTTATCCAAGAAGCTCATTGAACCCCACACAGGGTAGATCCCAAAATTTTCTGGGGCAAATTGCCTCTCTACAATTAGTTTATCTAAGATTCCAACAAATTCTTCTGCTGCCTTCACATCAGCACTCACAGCCTCACTACTCCCTTTCACATTACGCAGCGAAAAATGTTGTTTGAAGCTCTTGAACCACCCAGAGCTAGCACTAAACTTGATAGCATAGTGTAGTCCTGCTTTTTCTTTAAGCATCTCGAACAAATTTTATGCCTTAGCAGTGATCTTCAATGTGCTAAGAGGAATCAACTTTTATGTTTAGTCCTCAATCCACATTATTAGCAATTTCTCCATATCTGATATAGGTCCCTCTCACATTTTCTTTAGCCTTGTAGCTTTTGGTGGAGCTAATCCTTTAACAGCTTGAAGAATTTTTTCTTTGTTTTTGAGGATTGTCTTGATTGTTGAGTGCTACATGCCTAAATCGGCTGTGTCCCATTCTCCGATTGGGATTTCTGGACTCTATTATAACCTTATGGGACCATGGTATGTGTGGTTGGACGTTGCCAATGAGACATTATGCGGTGCATGATGGTTAATCTGTCCTGATACTCTGCCGTTTCTCTAAAATTCTTAGTATTAGAATAACTTGTTTTGCTGTTAAATTAAGGTTGTGTATCTCCAGAAGCCTCTTTTTCAAGTGTACAACTCTTGGGAAAGATATCAAAAAGTACCTGGAATCACATGATTTCAGTTAAAAAAAAAACAAAAAACAAAACAAGCCAGATGCCTTCGAGTTGATTTCAACTCATGGCGACCCCATGTGTGTCTGAGCAGAACTGTGTTCCATAGGGTTTTCATAGCTGTGACCTTTCGGAAGTAGACTGCCAGGTCTTTCTTCCAAGGCAGCACTTGGTGGATTTGAACAGCCAATCTTTCAATTAGTAGCTGAGCTCTTAACTGTTTGTGCCACCCAGGGACTCCATATGATCACAGTAGTGCTGTTTAATTAATTAGTTTGCTATCTCTGAGAGAATAAGGCAAGAATAAAACAAATTTGGATAAGGAAGAGGTTTAGGAAATTTGGATGGCAAGCTCAGATGGAAATATCCTAAGTTCATGGATCATGAAAATAAAAAATGTGCATTTTTACCTTTTCATCAATATGTCTTAGGTATTCCCAAATACATGAGGGATACATGTGTGTCTAATGCCACTGGATTTCCTTGGAGTGCTGCAATTTGAGAAAGTAATAGAGTCTGTTCCACCATAAGACTTCTTAACCTATTGGAGATCAGCTACTGATTATGCTGTCAAATATAACTTTTGATGTATTTTTTAAATTCTCTTATATATGACTGCTGTCATGGTTTGAATTATGTCTCCCCCAAAAATGTGTATATCAGTTTGGCTAGGCCAAGATTCCTGGTACTGTGTGATTTTCCTATATGTTGTAAACCTGCCTCTAGGATGTTAATGAGGGAGGATGGGTGGTGGTTGTGTTAGTAAGGCAGGACCTGATCTACAAGACTGGATTATGTCCTGGGGCAACCTCTTGAGATATAAAAGACAGAAGTGAGCAGTGAGACGGGGGACCACATACCATCAAGAAAGCAGTGCCGGGAGCAGAGCGCGTCCTTCGGACCGGGGTCCCTGCGCAGAGAAGCTCCTAGTCCGGGGGAACACCGAAGAGAAGAAGGCCGACAGAGAGAAAAAGCCTTCCCCTGGAGCTGACACACTGAATTTGGACTTTTAGCCTACTTTAACTGTGAGGAAATAAGCTTCTCTTTGTTAAAACCATCCACTTGTGGTATTTCTGTTATAGCAGCACTAGATGACTAAGACAACTACTAAATTGTCAAAAATTTGCAAAATCCCCATCCTGTGGCATACTCAACTGGCTGTGATTTTAAATACACTTATACCTGATTTCCACTGATACTCTCCTACTTTGCTTAGCTGCCTAGGACCAGAACTGAGTTTGAGATATAGAGGAATCCAACCTAGAAGTTTCCTATTCCCTAATGTATTTCTTTTCTCATTTAATTACTGTCTCCTGGCTGCTCACTTTTTGCCTAGTTTCCATTAGTTCCAACTTGTCCAAATAGCTCTTAGAGAAGAAATGTTCTTTTATTATTGTTAAATATAGACTTGAGAAAGGATATATTTAAGTCATTTTTAATTGTAGTTTCGTCAATTTATTAGCGAATCCATTTTGTTTCTGATCTCTCTATGACATAATCATAAAGGCTTCCCATTACTTGTGCCCCCTTTTAATCTCTGACTGCTTTTGTGAGTATGAATTCATTTCACTTTCCTGCTGCCTTTATCTCACTCCTAAAATTCTTAACTGATGCAGCAGACTCTTATTTTATTCCTTTTCCTTTTTTCCTGTTTCCAGAACACGATTTTTCTTTACCTGGAGATCTTTGAGCAGTCCTTTGGGAGCCTGCACTGAATTCGTCTTGCTTTTTACAATTCCTCTGAAAAAGAAAAATACAATCTGTTGTGCTTTAATTATAATTTCCCTTAGGATATGCTATTCTTCCACAGTCAGGAAGTTTAACACTTCTTCCTAGCAAAGCAGACTCACTAGATTGCTTAGTTACTTCAAACTTTCAAGCATTTTGTAGTCTGAAATTTCATTTCTAACCCAATTTAAGTGGTCCTGGTCACTGGTTTCCTGCCGTCTGAGTTTCCCACATTTTCAGTCAATTTCCCAGGTTAAAATTGGTTTTCTTTACACCCAAAAATTGACTAAAATCCATTAGCTTGGTTGCATTTGTTACTCATATATCTAGATATATTCTGCCTTTCAAATTCAAATGAATTCAAGGGAGGTAAGTCTATATTAGTGAAGCCTGGATAAAAGAACAGTCTAAATATACTGGTTTTACTTTAACTCATGTTAAAACAACACTTAAGAGATGTAGTTAAGGTGTTTTGTCAAATAAAGCCAATTCCAGACAGTTTTAAATGAATAGGGTGAGAGTGATAAACACTTTTCGTGTTAAATAAATAAAAATAGGTAATTCAAAAGACTAAAAATAATATTTTCTTAAACAAACAGGTAAGTGTTCTCTTTCATACATATATAAACACACACGTTGTTGCTATGTACTGTCGAGTCAATTCCGACACATAGTGACCCTATAGGAATAGCTCCATAGAGCTTCCTAGGCTATAATCTTTGTGGAAGCAGATTGCCACATCTTTCTCCTGTGGAGTAGCTGGTGCGATCGAACAGCCGACCTTTCCGTTGGCAGCCGAGGGCTTTAATCACTGTGCCACCAGGGCTACTTGCATATATATATATGTATATATATACACATACATATATATGTATATATATAAAGTATTTTTCATAATAGCATATATATGTGAGTGTATGTATGTATTTTTTTAAAAAACCCAAACCTGTTGCCGTCGAGTTGATTCCGTCTGATAGCAACCCTATAGGACAGACTAGAACTGCTCTATAGTGTTTCCACGGAGTTCCTGGTGGATTCAAACTGCCAACCTTTGGGTTAAGTAGCCATAGCTCTTAACCACTACGCCACCAGGGTTTCCATATATGTGTGTGTATGTATGTGTATACACACACACACACACACATACACACACACACAGGGTTGCTATGAGTCGGAATCGACTTGACGGCAATGGGTTTTATATACGTACATACATACATACATATATATATATGTATTTATCCTTTAGGTCTCAGAGGAAAGTCATCTCTTCTATAGAGTCTTTTATTTCAATCCCACCATGAAGGCAGAGTTGGTTGTTCACTCCTCTGTGATCCCACAGCACTAAAAAATACCTGTTAAATAGCACATATGGCATTGTATTGGAATTATTTAGTCACAGCTGGCTGTAATCTCCTTAAGCGCAAAGACTGTAGCATGTACATTTTTCTCACATTCCACCTCTAGAGTCTAGCATTGTAACTGTCATTTAGTAGATATTCAGTATAAATCAAAACAAAACTTCCACATTCATTGTTTGAATTATTAGACTAAATTGGTAAAGAGAAAAAGCAGTAAGAGCTAACTTTAGATGTTCAAAAAGAGTAAAACCATGTGCACTATCCCAACCAACTCACTTGATCCAACACAGGGTATCTATTACTAGGGGGAAAGGATAAGAAGTAGATTTGGGATCCTCCTTAGTCTCTGTCACTACTTCCATGATTTACCTTTATGAATCAACCATCTTAAAGTTTCAGGGCAATAGAAATATAACAAGCAACATCGTATCATCAGAAGGTTGTTGGTGACAGAAATACACATTTCCTAGACTAATTACGAAGAAAAGAATGAGTTTTGGGTTATGCAGTCCCTTTAAGCAGACAGGAACAAGGAATTGATTTGACAGCAACTTAGGTAAATCTCTCCCCTCTACTGCCATTCTGGGATTTAGTTGAATTATAGGTTCAATATGAGCCAGGAACTAAACGGGAGGTTCAAAAAATTAGATTGTTTTAATAAACTTAAAGCATCTTATCTAAGAAGGTCTATTTCTCAAATGTAGTGGAATAGACCTCTTCAGGTCTGACTGTCAGCATTTTAGAAGAACATTGACAGACTAAAGAATAATCAAAAAAGGGCAACCAAGATGGTGAGGGGTCTGGAAAAAATGTCACATGAAGAATATTTGAGGAAACCCAGGACAGGAAAGGAAAAGGAGAGCAAGTGAGTTTATGTCATCTATTTAATTATCTGTTTAAGTTTCAAATCTGATAAGCTACGTGTGTGAAAATGGTTTGCCTCCGTAGTTCTTCAAAGAACAAAGAGGATCAATTGGTAGAATCATAACAAGTAACTTTCTGAGTGCTGCAAGGCATTTCATATATATCATCTCATTTAATCATCACAGCAAACCTATGAGTTATAAATAGTATTATCCCCATTTTCCAGATGAGGAAATGCAGATTCAGAGAAGTTTAGTTTGTCCAAGTTCACACAGCTAAGAGATGGTAGAAATGGGATCATAGGTCTGTCAGAGTCAAGAACAACTGCTCCTGCTATTGCATCCTGTTGCCTCTTGGATCAAGGGCACCTCTAACTTCACTGGGTAGGAGTTCTTGAATATTTGGGATGCTTAGAACTGTCTCATGGCTTTTTCAAAGAATGAACTCACCATTGCTGAACGGGTCAAGCAGAGGTCTGATGCCCATATCTGACGTAAATGCTGAGAAGGAGGCTCTTGAACTGGGGCAGTAATTTTAAAAATATGCTCTGAAAAAAATCCCACAAATCCTATGAACCTCCATCAAGGCTAGGTTAAGGGAAAACTTGGGCTCTGGGATGCCCACACCCATCCTTCCCTCAACCAGAGTCATTCTGTTTTCATCTGAAGACCAGAATTACCTAGCATTTACTATGTACTAGGAATTGTTTTAAAAGATTTACCTGTATTAATTTATTTAATCTTCAGAACAGCACTGTGAGGTAGGTATTATTTTACCCACTTTACAGATGGCAAAAAACTGAGGTATTGAGAAGTGAAGAAACTTGTCCGAGGTCACACAAGTGGGGTAAGTGGTGGAGCTCATATTTTAACCTAGGCTGTCTGGCATCAGAGCCCAAGCTCCTTAAGCAATATGCTACCCAGCATCTCAATTTCATCAGAAATACTGAATTTCTTTAAAATAATTCATATGAATAAAGAGTGACCATACCAAAACAACTCGTTGCCGTCGAGTCAATTCTGACTTATAGCAACCCTATAGGACAGAGAAGAACTGCCCCATAGGGTTTCCAAGGAGCAGCTGGTGGATTCGAACTGCACATCTTTTGGTTACCAGCCAAGCTCTTACCCACCACACCACCAGGGCTCCATGTAAAGAGTGACAAGGATTAAAAATTGAACATTACTGGAATTATATTCTATGATGGTTTCCATAAAACTCAAAAAGTCTGTGATTTCAAGTTTCATTGGTTCAACAACCAGCCTCTGGGTTGGGTTGGCCAAGAATTCCCTGTGACTTTCTAGCCTACTTAGACCTCAGCCTCAGCCTCTGACTGCAGACCTGAATCTTTCCCTTGGTTTTGTGAAGCCAGGAATTGCTGGGTTTGACACTGATTGTATCTGAAGACTAGTAAATTGCTGCTGCCTGACCTTGTCTTCTGACTCAAGACTTTATTCTCTGGTTCACAGCGCTTGGCACTAGTGCATGACATCTCTACACGCTGGGACTGACTGATCCATTGGTCCCAGCTTGAGCGTAAACTGAGATTAAGATTCATTGAACACTGCTGGTGAACTGATGGAGCATGTGAGAATGAGGGTCCTCCTAGGGGAGGATTGTTCCCTGGGGATGAAGGAGTCAGCCAGGAGCGGTAAGCCTGACCCACTGAGAAAGCCTTTGTCATCAGAGTGGAGGGGAACAGCCACTGTGTACCATGGCTGTCTTTCTTTCAGATGTGTCTCCTGGCCTCATGCCTCAGTGCTGTGGAGAGTAGTGGAGATGCACATAGGAAACCAGGAGCACTGGTTCATGCAAAACTTCATAAGGCACCTGAGCATCAGCAGCATCACCCCACCTTTGGTTTTGGAGTCTCTGTGGCTGCTCCACTCAAATTCTGAACCAAGTGAGAAAAAAAGACAACAATTGAAAAAAATCTTCTTTGTTTAACTGAAAAGCTTATGTGAGAAGATATAACCATTTGAGAGCCACAATGACCTTGCAAGCCCCTCCCTCTGTCCCAGTCTAGAACTTTTAACAGTCCACTTGAGGGGATATTTGATTGTTTAGACATAAAAATTTACCCAAGTCACTGCCTCCTTCTGGTCCTGGAGAAAGAGAACGTATCTCCTGTGCTCAGAATTTTGTGATGTTAATCTGCACATTATTCTGTTGCAAAGTGGAAGATAACATAAAAAGAAGCATAGATTTTCTACAGCACACTATGGCATGTTTAGTGCTTCAATTTTGCTAGTATATAAGTACCCAACTGAGTAGCCCAGCATCCAACAAGAGATTGGAGAGCCCAGAATAAAGTTGGAGGATTCACACTACCTGACTTCAGAACCTACTATACAGCTACAGTAATCAAAACAGCCCGGTACTGGTACAACGACAGATACACTGAACACTGGAACAGAATTGAGAACCCAGATGTAAATCCATCCACCTACGGTCACCTGATCTTCCACAAGGGCCCAAAGTCCATCAAATGGGGAAAAGACAGTCTTTTTAACAAATGGTGCTGGCAAAACTGGATATCCATCTGCAAAAAAATGAAACAGGAC
>NW_004444002.1:7996088-8003123 GCF_000243295.1 Trichechus manatus latirostris
GATATGTTGTGGGGTTGTTAACCAATGTCATAAAACAACATGTGTACTACTGTTTCATGAGAAACTATTTGTTCTGTAAGCCTTCACCTGAGGTACAATAAAAAAATAAAAAAGAGATTGGAGAGCCCACTGTAACAACAATAACACCTAAAAGTATATTTCTTCACACCAAGAGACCCATGTAAAAGACTGATGTGAGAGAAAACAAGAGTGAGTGAAATTTGAATATTATTGCTCCTTCTTTCCAGGGGCTGGAGAGAATTGGGGAAATGCAGGCAGCATAAGTATGCATACTACTTAATTTAATAAGTATATTAACATAGCTGATATCCAATTTATATAAAAGGCTACCAGCAGACTAATTTGTTTGTATCTGTAGATTGATGAAAAAGTGAGCATCTTAAGGTGAGGGAATCTATTTATTTGAAATACCAGAGACTAGATCAATTTCTAGTGACATGTAAATAATGAAATCTTGAGGAGATAGAGCCAGAAATAATTACTTACATTAGTAGCATTTGGCATAATGTTCTAACCAATGAACTACCCAGTCACAGACTGGTCATTTCCTCTAAACCATATTAAAACAAACTATAATTCAGTCCAGTCTGGTTAAGTTCAGCCTTGCAGTCAAAATCTATATATCTGTTATTTCACTTAACATTGGTATTACTATGCATACTCTTTAATCTCCTGTAATTTTAAACTTATAAAATAAAACAAGAAGATTCAAGAAAGAAAAACACAGACTTTCCTGTTTACACAAGCAGCCAAATGAAAGACGTGTAACTCTGGGGAGCATAGCATAATTCTTGCCCAAGATCAGAGATTCTTGATAAATTGACTTTCTGAATGTGCAGCAGCATAAATTGAATGAACATTGCCTTGAAAAGTGAAGATTAAAATTGGACTAAAACCTTATCCTAGGAGCTTACACCCAGAGAAGATGTTATCATCAAGAGGTAGTAAATAGCCATCTCTATACTTTCGGTAACTTCAATAACATTTCTTCAGCAGCTACAGTACCACAAGGGGCATCTTTACCCAAAGCTTCTTTAAATAGAATATAAAATCCATCATTAAAATGGAACAAATATGTTGAAATTATACAATAAATTGATGTGGCAAAATGTTATGCAACAATTGAAAATTTATAATTTTACTTGAACAAATAGTTGGGGGAGCTATCCAATTTGTCACAGTAAATCTAGATTTTTCAAGAAACATAGGATCATATGCAGAAAAATAATTGACTTAAGCTGGTGCAAGAAAGATTTGAGTTAGACACATGGAAGAGTTTCTTCTATCAGATGTTAGAAAATCCAATCATAGTAAAGCTGTAAAAAATCAAGTCTAAGGGACAATTAGGCATGATATATCAAGAGCATCAAACATAGTCATACTCTTTTTACCAAGTAATTAAAAAATACCTTTCCTATTAATGAATTCTAAGAATATACATATGCACACAATGATTTATGTAGAATAATGCTCATGATCATAGATGGACAATTGCTCGAGAGTCAGGGAAGATTTTGTGGATATTTAAAGTTCTAAATTTGTTATGTAAGAAAAAGAACCAGTAAGATTTGAATTATAATGGTTCAAGTGAACCCATTAGTACTCCAGACTAGTAAAATGTAGGAAATTTTGGGATTAGAAAGAGAATACTATAATACTTTAAACTCTCATATTTTAGAACGCTACTTAATGATATGGTAATATCCCCATAATATATTCGTGTGCAACTGGAAGGATATATATCACCATGCTAACAATCGTCACCTCTGGAGAGTAAACAAAAAAGTGATTTTTTTCCCTTTAATAATTTTTTTCTTTATCCCAAATTCATAATAATGATTTTATATTATGATAAATTTAAAAAAATTCCTAATGTTTGCCTTCATGATTCATTCACTCATCATTTTATAATATACTGACTCTTTACTCTCAGTTAGATCCAGGAATATAATCATGTAATAGATATAATATGGCATTTATGATAAGCCCAAATAAATCCCTATTCTTTGAGAAATACCTGCCTATTCCATGTTTATATTATATGACACTGTTTGCTCAATGTCAATTAGTTGGAACGGGGTGAATACTATACAAAATTTGCACCAATCAGATTATCTCTTTCTGGAATTTGGAATGGAAGTGCGAGAATTTGTTTTCAACTAGACTTGTCACTTGAACTGAGGTGAAATAAACTTGGGAACAGTGGGGTTGGCCAAGCTTGATTACATGCAAGATGAAGCAGAGAAAGGCTTTCTTAGAGAAAGAAGAGAGAAAGAGAAAGGAGAGAAGGTGACATCAGGGAAAATGGTGGAGTATGAACTTCCAAAAATTCTTTCCTCCATAAAAGCAATGAAAATAATGGCAAAAACTTACCAAAATCAACTTTTTCAGAACTGTGGAAATTAACCATAGACTTGCAGCAATCTGAGGTTGCTTATTCAATAAAAATGGCTGAATCTCAGAACAGTGAGCTCTATGGTTTTTTTTAACTTGCCCTATTTCCATAACCCACTCCCCAACTACACAGTAGCCTTTGAAACAACAGCTATAATCAAGGTGAAAACCAGCCACCTAGAAGTCACTGGAGGGGGCAAAACAAGGTAGGAGCTGCTTCAAAGTCTCATTTCTAGAAAATTGTTCTTATTTTATTTGTCTAGTGATTCCCTGGAAGACACCACTCAAAGCCTGTCTTTATTTGACCAGATTCAGAACTTGTCCAATGTGAACAGTCTTTTACCCTGAGGACGTTTATCAGAAAAAAATTAGAGATTTTTTTTTTAACATCCCAGCTGCCTGAGGTAGTAGATAAGAGTTGAAGCAAACAATAGACTAACCAAAAAGCTTAAAAGGAAAGCTGTGGAATAAGATGTCTAGAGGGGACTATGAAAAGCTTAGGGATAGTCTTGGGAATCTAGAAGGCACACGTACTCCCTGGCTATGCAAACTATCAGAAAAGACCTAAGAATACAATAAGCTCTCCTGTCAGGCTGACCTTGAGACTCTGCATAAGCAGGAAGTAAAGGGTAAGACAGAGTTGTAAACTGCCTGGTTGAGGGTTGAAGGTGTTCCCTGACACCCCCACACAGAGACCTTTGGCAAAAACTGGGAGACTTATTGGTTCCAGGCATCTAAGGAACTCTGTTCAATCATTAGCTAATCACTAAGGGAGCCCTGGTGGTGCAGTGGTTAAGGGCTTTGCTGCTAACCAAAAGGTTGGCAGTTTGAATTCACCAGCAGCTCCTCGGAAACCCCATGGGGCAGTTCTACTCTGTCCTATAGGGTCGCTATGAGTTGGAATCGACTTGATGGCAATGGGTTTGTTTTCTTTTGTTGTTGTTTGAAGCAAACTGTGCAGAGGCTTCAGTAGCCACAAACAACAAACAATGAATACAGAATTAGTTCAGAAAAGACACTTAAAAAAATAACAATAAACGAACCCTGAGGGGGATCTGATTAGCAGAGCTACCAGATTATATTATTTAAAATGGCCAGTTGTCAACAACAACAAAAATTAAGAAACGTGGAAAGAAACAAGAAAGTATGGCACATACACAGGAACAATGACAACAAAAAACAGTAATAGAAATTGTCCCTGAAGAAGCCCAGATGTTAAAGAAAATCATGCTTAAAAAAGTAAAGGAATATATTATTATATCTCACCAAGTAGAGAATATCAATAAAAAGGTAGATATTATTAAGATGAATCAAATAGAAATTCTGGGGGCTGAACAGTACAATAACTTAAATTTTAAAAATTCACTATTAACTGCAGATTTGAGTAGGCACAAGAAAGAACAGAGAACTTGAAGATAAGGTAATTGAGATTATCTAGTCTGAAAAACAGAAAGAAGAAAGAATGAAGAAAAATGAATACAGACTCAGAGACCTGTGGGACACAACCAAGCATACCAGCATAATCATAATGAGAGTCCCAGAGGGAGATGAGAGAGAGAAAGGTGAAGAAAGAATGTCTGAAGAAATAATGGAAAATTAGAAAATACTTTGAAATGAATGAAAACAAAAACACAACATACCAAAAACTATGGGATGCAGTGAAAACACGGCTCAGAGGGTGATTTATAGCTGCAAATGCCTACGTTAAAAAAGAAAAAATATCTCAAATCAATAACCTAATCTTCTGCTTGAAGAAACTAGGAAGAGCAAACTAAACCTCAAGCAGGCAGAAGGATGGAAATACTAAACATTGTAGTGGAAATAAATTAAAGAGAATATTAGGAAACAATAGAAAAAAATCAATAAGATCAAATTGTTTTTTGAAAAGATCAGCAAAATTGATAAAACTTAGGCTGAACTGCCCAAGAAAAAAAGAAAGAAGTTTCAAATGAATAATAATCAGTAATGAAAGAGGAAACATTACCAACTGATGTTACAGAAATGCAAAGGATTATAAAAGAATATACTGAAAAATTGTATGCCAACAAATCAGATAACCTAGTTGAAATGGAAAAAATCCTAGAAAAACCAAACTACTGAAACTGACTGAAGAAAGTACAGAAAATCTGAATAGGACTCTAACAAGTAAAGTGACTGAAAAAGTAATCAAAAAACATCCCACAAAGAAAAGTCCAGGCCCAGATTGCTTCACTGGTGAATTCTACAAAATATTTAAAGAAGAATCAAAACCGATCCTTTAGAAACTCTTCCAAAAAATACAAGAGGAGAGACCACTTCCTAACTCATTCTATGGGGCAGTGTTACCCTAATACCAAAACCAGAAAAAGACATCACACAAAAGGAAAACTATAGACTAATATGCCTGAAGAATACAGATGGAAAAATTCTCAAGAAAATACTCTCAAACTGACTCCAACAACATTCAGAAAGGATTATATGGCAAGACCAAGTGGAACTTATCCCAAGAATGCAAGGGTGGTTCAACAAACAAAAATCAAACAATGTAATAGGATGAAAGAAAAACAAAACAAAAAAATGATCATCTCTACTGATGCGCAAAAAGCATTTGCCAAAATTCAACATTTTTTATAATAAGAACACTCAATAAACTAGGAATAGAAAGGAACTTCCTCAACCTGATAAAGGGCATCTATGAAAAACCAACAGCTAACATCACGCTTAATGGTAAAAGAACGTTGTTGTTAGGTGCTGTCGAGTAGGTTCTAACTCATAGCGACCCTATGTACAACAGAACTAAATATTGCCCAGTCCGGCGCCATCCTCACAATCCTTGCTATGCTCTATCCCATTGTTGTAGCCACTGTGTCAATCCATCTTGTTGAGGGTCTTCCTCTCTTGCTGACTCTCTACTTTACCAAGCATAACGTCCTTCTCCAGGGACTGGCTCCTTCCTCCATCTAAAGAATGAATACGCTCCCCTTAACTTCATGAACAAAACAATGATGTCTGCTCTTTCCACTTCTGTTAAACATTGTACTGTAGTTCCTAACCAGGGCAATTAGGCAAGAAATTAATTTGATGTATAAAGAGGTAAAACACTCTATTTGCAGATGACATGATTTCATATATAGAAAAGTCTAAGGAATCCACAGACAGTTATGACTTTCTCAAAACCTATAGTAGTGATTTTTGTTTATACAGTATTTTGGATGTTTCTGTCATTTTCCTACAATGTGTATATAATCAGTAATTATTTCTACTTTTTGAAATGACTAATACATCTCAGGAATTCCAGCTTTTTTCTCACAACACTATGAGGATCAATTCATATTTCCCTATTTAGGATACATCCTGTTTGGATCATGAAAGAAACAATTTAACATCTTGATTTCTATATGAAGAAAGGATGCCAGGTTGAAAGAAGAATGTATGATTTCTTCCCCAGGCACTGATTTCAGTGACAAATTATGCATCAGTAGAAATGACAGCTAATCCTCCAAGCAAGACCCAGAACAATTTACAACCAATATATCATCCTGTTCACATGTTTGCATAAATTATCTATATTCATAGTATAACAATTGCAAACACATATAGGTTATAATGATTGAAACATGTCCACAGTATTACTATAGCTCTGTCTGTGGCACATATCTTCATTTGTAAGATCTAAAATAGACAAAATACTAGCAAGTATCATTCACTCTTTTTTAAGTGTGTTAGTTTCTTTTTTTTTTTTTTACTGTCAAACAACCTCTAAGATTCTATTTAAAAGGAATATGTCTTGAATTTTATTTATTTATTATTTATATTCTTTACTTTGTGAGTCATCTGTTATTTAGCTAAAAGGTGACCTCAGGGGCTAGTTTTGGTTCCAGGTTTAAAGAGTATCTCAGGGCAATAGTCTCAGGGAGTCCTCCAGTCTCAACCAGTCCTGTAAGTCTGTTTTTTCTTTAGGAATTTGAGGTTCTGTTCCACATTTTACTCCCATTCTATCGGGGTCCATCTATTGTGGCCCTGATCAGAACAGTCATTAATGGTAGCCATGTACCATCTAGTTCTTCTGGTCTCAGGGTAGGTGAGGTCATGGTTCATGTAGACTACTAATCCTGTAGACTAGTTTCTTCTTTGAGTCTTTTTTGTTTGTTTTATTTTTTCCAACATTTCATTATGAACATTTTAAACATACAAAAAAGTTAAAATAATTTTACAGTGAATACCCATATACCCATCACTTAAATTCTACCATTAACATGTTGTTATACTTTATCATGTAACTATTTACCTTAAACTCTTTTTTAATTATGTTTTAGGTGAAAGTTTACATAGCAAGTTAGGTTCCATAACATTGGTTATATTTTTCACAATGTGTTAACATTTTCATTATGTCCATTATTTTTGTCCTGTTTCCATTAATCTAGCTCCCCTGCCTATCCTTAGCTTTTCATCTTTGTTTTAGGGTAAATGTTTACCATTTCATCTCATATGGTTGATTTAAGGGAGCACAGTATTCATGGGTGATATTGTTTATTTTGGGGCCCTGGTGGCGCAGTGGTTAAGAACTCAGCTGCTAATCAAAAGGTTGGCAGTTCGAATCCACCAGCCGCTCCTTGGAAACCCTATGGGGCAGTTCTTCTC
>NW_004444002.1:8003223-8005930 GCF_000243295.1 Trichechus manatus latirostris
CAAAAGGTTGGCAGTTCGAATCCACCAGCCGCTCCTTGGAAACCCTATGGGGCAGTTCTTCTCTGTCCTATAGGGTTGCTATGAGTCGGAATCAACTCGGTGGAACGGGTTTGGTTTTGGTTTTTGGTATTGTTTATTTTATACAGCAATCTCTTATTTTAATGAAAGGTGACCACTGGGAGTGGCTTCAGTTCCAAGTTCAAAGGGTATGTTAGGGCAATAGTCTCTGGGGTTCCTCTAGTCTTTATCAGTCCAGTAAGTCTGGCCTTTTTGAAGAATTTGAGTTTTGTTCTACATTTTTCTCCCATTATAACTAGGATCTTCTATTGTGTCCCTGGTCAGAACGGTCAGTAGTGTTAGCTGAGCACCATCTAGTTCTTCTGATCTCAGGCTAGAAGAGACTATGGTTCTCTTGGGCCACTAGTCCTGTGGACTAATTTTTTCCTTGGGTTTTTGATTTGAATTTTATTTTTAATTTTGTTTTGCCCCACAGCACTTAGTACAATACTTATGTATAACACTAAACTTAAAAATTTTGTTGTTAGTTGCCAGTGAGTTGGCTCCAATAAGTAGGTGATTAATTGAACAATCCTCTTACACAAAGATCAGAATTTCAATCAAGACAGATTTATTGTATGGCTACAACAAGCAATCTTATAGCCATCTAAGAACTGGACCCAGGCACTGTTTGGCCATGCTGGGACTGAAACTGGAATGTCAGAAACTGAAGGTACATCTCCTATCTCTTGTGGGTCATATGTTCTCTCATCTCCATTTCTATATGTACATCTACTCCATACTCTAACTTTTCTTTTCAGACCATGTTTTCTCCTTTTACTCATGGTGCTCTGATCCGTCATACTTTCAACCTCATTATGGCTTTGACTATGTGAGCCCTAGTGGCTCAGTGGTTAAGTGGTCGGCCACTAACAAAAAGATTGGTAGTTCGAACCCACCAGCAGCTCTGTGGGAGAAAGATGTGGCAGTCTGCTTCCATAAAGATTTAAAGCCTTGGAAACCCTATGGGGGCAGTTCTACTCTGTCCTATAGGGCCGCTATGAGTCAGAATCCACTGGACGGCAATGGGAGATGGTTCTGACTTGTCCTGGGACTGACTCTGGCTGAAATTCCATATGATCACTTTCTTCAAGCACCCTCTCTTTAGTTGTCCTATTCTTTCAGTGCCTCGGTTCCAAATTCTAAGGGAAAACACTCTGATTATCTGATTAGCCCACCTTGGTTTCGATGTCCATCTCTGATCCAATCAGCTAATGGCCATGATTTGGGATCAGATGGTAAGCAAGTCTGCCCCATTTAGAGGTTATGGATGGAGCAAGTTCTCTGAGAAGGGTTTTAGCAAGGAAACTGTGATTTGCATATCTAATATATTAATAGATTTGCTATACCTAAAATATTGTATACATATAAACCCTGATTAATTCAGGCAACTTTCACAGAATCATTGCATTTGAGACCCAGAAGAGAACGTCCTCATTTTCCAAATTAGGAAACAGGAGTAGATTGTTATGTGACTTGCCTAAAGGTTACATAGTTGACAATTGGTACAGCTATGACTAGAACCCAGGTTACCTGACTCCCAATCAAATACTCTTTCTAATGTAGCTCACTGCAGTAAAAGATTAACAAGATATTTTTAAAGAAATATAGCTCCTTTATTTCAAGTAAACAGTAATACAAATGAGCCTAAAAAGTTTCTGCTTCAATGTATAGACAAGAATTAATCATAAGAAGTACACCAAGTTTTTATTTCAAAATTTTTCTAAAGAAACGTATATTACTAAGCACTTTATACAGTCCCTGTCCAATCTTGGTTACTCTGTTCATCTGCTAGAAAATGATTTTTCCCCCAAATATGAAGAAAAAGTAACCTACACAATCTCCTTATAAATTATTGCAAATACTAGGATCCAAATTAATTACTTTAACTTTTTATCTGATAAAGTATTGTGGCACAATGTAATTTTAAAAAAATATGAAAAGCAAATGGATTGATATTCTGCTAGCACAGGCTGCTATCTATGTATAAACAATAGAATAATAATGTACAAGGGAGCAACATGCAGTTAAAGCGAGCATAAAACAGATGTGCAATAAGTATGAGTTAATGGGCATTGAGACTGTAATGTTGATATATTTGTATTTCCAATAAATTATGCCCTCAAATATCCAGTTGTTTTGCATGTGATCAGCATATTTCCGAGTATAAAATATGACTTTCTCTTGTTTTGGCATCTTCTCCCCTCCTGCAGGGACCACGCTAGTAGTATCAAAACTCTTTCCTAATAACCTGGATTGACTGTAAAGTGTATTTCCAGACAACTGAATGTTTTGTTTGTGCCAAGATGCTAACCTGTGACCTAAGAATATAGCCAACAAACAGTTTAAGTTGCACAATGAAGTGGTAAGGAATTGTTCATGGAGCCTATTGCCATTTCCCTTGTTCTGTCATTGAAGCAATGTTTGAGGAATAGAACTCAAAGTCTGCTTAGCAGGGAGCTGACAGGAGTCTTTTTCTTTTTCCATAATCAATCAGCTCATACTATAGCAGTGGCAAGTAGTTCTTTTGTCATCAGAAATAAAATGTGTCGCAGTGGCGACGGTAATCTGGACGGCGAAGACAGTAACCAACTGCACAACTCTTACAGAGAAGTGGGGCCAGGAGGGTCACTCTGAGGAGTCGACCCCC
>NW_004444002.1:8006030-8029387 GCF_000243295.1 Trichechus manatus latirostris
TCTCAACATGCTGTGCAGCATAGAGGCCTGTGGGGGCTGCAGTTGTCAATAGTACAGCCATGTTTAAATGGCATATATCCCCACAAAAATGAGCGAAAATAGGATGCCCCTCATCCATCAATCCATGGCATCATGTAACAACTCAGCCTTGGATTTATGAATGTTATGAAAAAATTGTTTACAAATGAATACTATTGGGTATGAAGACTATAGGATAGGAATTTCCTGATGAAGTAAAGTAATAGGTCTATCTCTGTAAACAGCTAATATGGGAGAAAAGGGCATTAGATTTATCAGTATTCTGAAGTTGAAGCATAAGATGGAGAGTGGATGGAGATAGTGTCCAGAGGAAAGTTATTTGAAGTATAAAATAAGATCCAGACTACACAGAATATATATTGGGTGGCCTCAAAGGACAGATAGGAAGGATAAAATTCTCATCAACGTTGGAGATTCCCAACTGGGACAAATAGTGCAAATATCAATAATCCATTTCGTGACTTTACACATAGATGATGTCTTTGAACAAACTATTCCAAAATGGGACAGTTCAATGAACAACTGTTTTATGAGATGTGTACCTAGTCTTCACTTACCTGCCATTCATGCCAAGAGTTGTCCAGAATATCCAGAAACTTTCTGTACAACACAGGAGTCTCCTTCTCCAGCCAGTGCCAAGCAAGCTAGTAAGCTAGGGATGCTAACGAGTGCAAACTAATACAGCTGGAAAGAAATGCAAATGCAAGGGTTTTGGAGTCTAGAACACAAGGATTTGAAGATGGTAGTAATGGGAAATAAAGAGTGGAGGCAGCAATAGGTCAGGGCTAATCAGGAAATCTTCATAGAGAGGCTGAGTCCAGGTCTGCTTGAGTCCAAACTGAAGAGTTTGTCATCAGAGACAGAGATGAGCAAGCCTGAAGGGTTCAATATTTGTTTTTACTTCCTGCAGTTGATTGGGTTAACCAGGTTATCCAGGGTCCACGAGGTTTTTGTTAAATTCTCTGGACACCTGCCTTTACATCTCTTCAGATTCCCTCTGAAGCTTTGGTCTGGGTATATTCCAGACTAACTTGGTCTGGCAGTTCCAGGGTTACTTTCTTATTGATTAGAGTTGTTTTTCAAACTGACCTCTAAAGGAATTCCAGGGGGATGGAATCAAATGGGAGTCCCCGGGTGGTGCAAATGGCTAATGTACTCAGCTGCTTACTGAAAGGTTGGAGGTTCAAGTCCATCCAGAGGCACCGCGAAAGAAAGGCCTGGTGATCTGCTTCAGAAAAATTTGCCATTGAAAATCCTACAGAGCACAGTTCTACTCTGACACACATGGGGTTGCTATGAATCCGAATTGACTCAATGACTACTTTTTTTTTTTTTTGAGTCAAATGAGAGTACCATCTTCTTTTCTGATAAGCCATTTTCCTATAGTTTAGAAGCCCAGCAATGGCCCTGCAGTGGATCAATGTAGAGGACAATTCTCACTCCTCAGGTCTTTCTTCATTTAGCGTCCCTTCCGCTCCTTCCTCCCCACATTTTTCTCCTAGGAAAGAAAGACACATTACTATTTCTCTAACTTTTTATGAGTATTCTTTTCCTGTTTTAAATCAGAGAGAGAACAAAGCAGAAGAACATCTGTGATATTTAGCACATTCCTGGACTAAAAAAAAAAAAAACCTCTATCTAATCCTTACACTTGTCTTTTTCAAAGGCTTTAATTAAGGATACACAAGGCAAGGCATAAATTTTTTTTCACCTCCTGTAAGAGCCTGAGCTTTGATCTTCCTTTGACAGGCCATCGCTAAAGGCATTAATTCAACAAATACCAAAAAAGACTAGGGTCAGAAATAAAACACCTACCCGGGGCTCATTGTCTCTTTTCTGTATGAGGCTTTTGCTTCACAGTTACTATGCGATCCAAGTACAGAGACACAGTCTCTGCTGCAAACTGACCTAAGCCAATTTGCATGCACAACTCTTAGGTTCTTTATGGTAGATAAGCTTTCTCACTAAGGAAGTTTGAAGTAAGTATTAGCTACTTTCTCAAAAACCTCACTGCCAGGTTATAATGAAAGCAAATCTAAGACCAAAGTCTGCCAAACATACATTAATTAAACACTCCTTATCTGGCAGGCACTAAATCCATCATAACTCTGTTCCGAAAGCTCGATAAAGGCTCAGCTCTCTGTCCTTCTGGGTGCGCCTCCAACTACCTTGCATGAAAGGAAACTCAAGGCAGACACAACACTTACTCTAACCAAAAAGCCAAACCCACTGCCGTCAATTCCAACTCATAATGACCCATAGGGTTTCCAACACTGTAAATCTTAACAGAAGCAGACTGCCACATCTTTCTCCCATGGAGCAGCTGCTGGGTTCAAACTGCTGACCTTTTGATTAACAGGTGAGCACTTAACCACTGCACCACCAGGGATCCTTACACTTACTCTAAAGGCATAATTTTATTACCTTAATAGTCAACATCAGGCAACCAGAAACCTCTAGAATCTAGGACAGTGGCTAGTTCTGCTCAGGGATCACTTTGACAACAACGCCTCACTGGATGCTAAAACCCTTTCTTCAGTTCTGGAGATTCTAAAATACTGTAGTCTATACTCGTGTCTGTATCTCAAATACCTTTAATTTATCCAGCAAGAGCCCATTTCTAACAATCCATCATGCTAATTAACGAGCAAGAAATTTCACCAATAAAAGTCTATTTTTGACATTCTTTATGCTAATTAGCAAAAGCCTCAGGTGCTGATAGAATAACAGAAGCACTTGAAAATCTGGTTCTGGAGTCTGGCCTTTCTGAGAAAACCTAGTTGACAACTCCTGCCGTGTGGATTAGCTTCGCCCTGATCTGGTCAGAGGAGTCGCTGGGTGGCACAAACTGTTAAGGTCTTGACTACTAGCTGAAAGCTTGGCATTTCGAACCCACCCAGAGGCCCCTTGGAAGACAGGTCTAGTGAGATCTGCTTCTGAAAGGTCACAGCCTTGAAAACCCTACAGAGCAGTTCTACTCTGCACTCATGGGGTGTTGAGTCAGAATCAGCTCGACTCGACGGCAACTAACAACAACAATCTGATCGGTGTCAGTGTGGATTTTTAACTTGAACAACCAAAAATTGAGCAACATAAAATTGAAGTTTAACCTAAGTAAACCAAACCCATTGCTGTCAAGTCGATTCTGACTCATAGCGACCCTATAAGACAGAGTAGAACTGCCCCACGAGGTTTCCAAGGAGCAACTGGTGGATTTGGACTGCCGACCTTTTGGTTAGTAGCCCGAGCTCTTAACCACTGCACCACCAGGGCTCCAACCTGAGTAACATACACATAATAAAATACTGTCTATGCTGAGGTATTTTAACATAAATTATAAAAGTCACAGCATTCAGCGGCCTCAAGAATGGCAGGCTGGGTTAAAAACTGGAATGTTACCCCGTTTGATAAAGGAAAAGGAGTTTCTTGGCTGTTTTGGTGATTCTTTCAGGACTCAACCTGAGTGGGGTTTGGGATAATGTACCTTAAGATCCTTTCAACCCTACAATTCTAGTGTGAAATCACTGCTCTGAAGCTGTATTACAGCTGTATTGCCAGAAACTTTTCAGTGGCTCTGGAGAGATAGGAGCCAAATGTTTCCTCAAAGATAGCTCTCCTGCTGCACTTTCAGGAGGGTAAGTTTGAGATTTCATTTCAGTGGCGAGGTGGCACTGATGGTACATACTGATGGTAAAAAATGATTTGGGTTCTGGTCATTGTTGTTTCTTCATCTTTGGCATTTAAGAAGTCTCTATATCACCCAGGGGTGGATTATCCAATAGGCAAGGTAAGCACGGTGCTTACCTTGCTTACCAGATCATCTATAGTGAACAATTTCACATGGGTTTCACCACATCTTTGATTGTTTACTACAGATTAGTAAGCACAAGTAAGCCTGTGCTTACCTTATTTACTGGGCCATCCACCCCTGTCAGGGACTGTAAATTTGAAAAGAGGCTTTGATTCTGTAGAAAGGTACTGTCGGGTTGGGAGAGAGACAGATGCCAGCCATACCTAGAAGCAGAATCTTTGATGTGGTGAAAAAAAAACGTGAAATTGCTCACTACAGATGATCTGGTAAGCAAAGTAAGCACTGTGCTTACCTTACCTATTGGATAATCCAGCCCAACACCAGTGAGTTTGGAACTACAAATTCAGCCAGAATTCCTTGCAGATACCATGTGCATTTTCCTCATTTGCTCTATGTCAGTGGTAGGTGTAGTTCCTGTTGTCTTCATAGAACATTATTTAAATTGTCTTTCCAGAGCCTACTGCCCTAGTGGCGTAACTGGTTAACTGTTTAACTGAACTTGGCTGCTAACTGAATGATTGGTGGTTCAAACCCAGCCAGCAGCTCTATGAGAGAAAGACTTGCTGATCTGCTCCCATAAAGATTACAGCTAGAAAATCCTATGAGGCAGTTCTACTCTGTCACATGGGGTCATTATGAACTGGAGTCGATTCGTAGGGGGAAGCATACTTACTTGCAGGGTTCCTGCCTTTGTTACCCCCTCCTCTGACCACCAGAACACACATATACAACTTGACTCAGTATCGCACTGCAGTTAAATTCCAAAATCCTAATTAAGGTTTCTTAACTGAAGTTTATAGCAGACAGTCTTATCTTGAAGCTAGTAATAGTACCAGCAAGTAATAAACTACAAAAGCAGAGGTTTGTGGCTTGTTAAGCAAGTGCCTTATTGCCCCTCCCTCTCTTCCATCTATTTGACCCAGAGAATCATAAGAAGATAAAAAACAGAGAAGGCTAAGGTTATTTGATCAGCTCTCCACTGGCTCATTACTGTCGGAGAAGAAAAGTCATCTACAGACAGCAGAAAAGGTCCAAGGGGCTCTCTGGATATGTGGGCAGAACTCCAAAGTGAAAGCAGTCCTTGAAGCTGCTACATCTAAGTGGTTTGCTGAGAAGTTTTATCCATTCAATTGGATGTAGACACAGGCAGGACCTGGACCATTTCCCAACTGTCAGATTCTCTGTATTCCCAAATAAAGGTGGAGTCAGTACAAATATTACACACAGTGAAGAGTGGGGCCACCAATGAATCAGGACGGTCTCTTAAATCCCTCTCTATCACAGAAATCTTATACATTTTTAAAGATTTAGAACAATTTCTAACTCTGGGACGTGCTTTATTCTTATGGAGGAAGATAATGTTTTATATTCACTTGCCCTACTGTTAAGGCAAGTTAGCATTCCTTCTTCAGTTCCCCACCCCCACCTCAGATATTTTTCACTCACTTCTCTCCTTATCATACTTTTCCTCTTACCTCCCCTGGACTGAGTGTAAAACTGTCAGTTCTGCAATGTATTTATAGGCATCTGAGAAAATGGGAGCAGAAAGCTGGGGCTACAGTAACTCCCTGGACCATCTTCCTCTGGACCAAAATTCAGTACTTGCTTTTGAGGCATGTTTGGAAAGGAATGAAAATACTAAATTAATAGCCCCTTTTATGGCCACTTGCAATCCTCATTAATAAAACTGTCATGCAAATTTTATTATCTCCAATGTACAGAGGAGGTGGACTACGGACTCAAAGAGGTTATATAATATAGGTCTATCTCACTTCCAGACCAGTTGTACTCTTTCTGCCTGGAACCACTTGCCCTTTTGGACCACTCTGTATAGTACCCTCTTCTGGTAAGACCAGCTGGTAGAAGTTCAGCTCACTGTCTCTGCGCCCTCATGGCAATGCCTTATGCACCTCTTATAAGAGAAGTTATCACACTCTATTTCATTATGCATTTATTGCCTGACAGCCTCCCTCATTAAACTGTGAACTCTTCAAGGCCAGCAACCAGGTCTTAGGCATTGCTTTGTATCTAGATTTTGCATAGTTTCCAGTACATAACAGGAGGTGCTTAATATATGTTTTTTGAATAAAAGAATAAGCACTGGAGAATTTCAAGAGGAAGAAAGAAATGTTAGAGAAACTGGATTTCAATTTACTTGTCCATTAATTGCTGTACAATGCAGCAATCTTTGTTTTTAAAAATGAAGAATATCAGAATAAATATAGTTGGCCAAAAGCATTTTTCCAACCCTTATTTTGTGGTTAAGGGGAGAGAATCATGAAAATAACTGTGATAAGCAATACTACTAAACAGTATCAAGAAAGGGAAGCTCTTGAGAAGAATTTCCTCTATCAACTCAGCTTCTTCATTGCTTCAGGAAGATTGTTGTTGAGCTGGGTCAGCCTTAGGCGGAGGTAAATTAGGCAATATCTAGATGGTGTGATTCCAGGGATGCCAGGAAAGACCTCTCTGATTAAAAACCTCTCCCTGCCTTAACTCTCATAGTATTTGTTGTTAGATGCCTTGGAGTTAATTCCGACTCATAGCCACCCTACGTACAACAGAACGAAACACTGCCTGGTTCTGTGCCATCCTCACAATCGTTGTTATGCTTAAGCCCATTGTTGCAGCCACTGTGTCAATCCACCTCATTGAGGGTCTTCCTCTTTTTTGATGACCCTCTACTTTACCTAGCATGATGTCCTTCTCCAGGGATTGATCCCTCCTGACAACATGTCCAAAGCATGTGAGGCGTAGTCTCACCATCCTTGCTTCCAAGGAGCATTCTGGTCGCACTTCTTCCAAGACAGATTTCATAGTATTTAGAATTTGGAATTTGCACAGTTATCATTACTTTGAGTAAGGCTTTGCAAAACAACAAACCAAACCAGTTGCCATCAAGTTGACTCCAACTCATGGTGATCTCAAGTGTTGCAGAGTAGAACTGCTCTCCATAAGGTTTTCATGGCTGTGACCTTTCAGAAGTAGTTCGCCGGGCCTTCCTTCCAAGGTACCTCTGGGTGGGTTCAAACTTGCAACCTTTCAATTAGTAGCTGAGCACTTAACTGTTTGCACCACCAGCTAAAATGCACACATGGTATGTAGGAAAGTAAACACATGAGGCTGTTAGTCATTGACACTTAGACATCTTATAGTTTCCCAATGAGTTGTCATCCAGTAATTTGGAGACAAGACCCAGGCCAATGAGGCGCTGATGAGTAGGGTACAGTTGGACTGAGGATAAGTGAAAGAAAGGCACCTATGTCAGATTCTCCAGTGGAGACATCTGTGTGCACTCTATGAGTATCCTTCGAAGGAGTGGGTCAAAGGAGAGAGAAGGAAACCAAAAGAGAAAATGGGAGTTCACCTGACTTTGCATCTTGAAAATTTTCCCAAGGACCAGCCCTGGGACTGACTATGTGTTGTCCCAAGGAGGATGATTAAATCCCCACAGTGCATAAAGTTTGGTTCTTTTTGAACATTTGTAATAAAAGTCTCCTAATGTTTAACAGAGTGGAGAGTATGCAGGTAGCCTGGAAAGAACTAGAGCTGCAGCTCTCTTCCTTTCCAGTAATAATGGTTGCTAATAAAGGTATCAGGAGCCCTCTTGGCACAGTAGTTAAAGCGCTCATCTGCTAACCAGAAGGTCGATGGTTCGAACTTACCAGCCGATCCGAAGGAGAAGGATGTGGCAGTCTGCTTCCGAAAAGACTTACAGCCTTGGAAACCCGGTGGGGCAGTTCTACTCTGTCCTATAGGGTTGCTATGAGTCAGAATCAACTCCATGGCAAAGGGGTACATGCAAATTGTGGCCTTACACTTCTCTGTGAACGGTATTTCTTTAGAGTAACCATAAGATGTGAATCAAGCTTTGCTATAGAATTTATGTTTAAAATCTCTATGCATCTTCCTAATGTGTCATCTGACATTTGTTATTACTTAGCTATGGACTGGCTTTGAATATCTTATGAAATATTTATGACAGCAAAGGATGTGGGAATCATATGAAGAAAGCATATACAAGCCACTAAAGATTAGTGACAATTACTGACAAGGTAAAATCAGTAATCAGCCTTCGGGTTCCATTTGTTCATTTTTAAGTGTGCTTGATTTGTGGAAAGTGGCTATGTCTTTCAGTCCCAAGTTGCACTCTGTTTAAAGCCATTGCTTACTATTCATGGAATGGCAAGTTCAAATACAATCTGGATTTTATTACAGCTTTTATAAATTAACTCTCCTGAACCAGAGAAACCTGTAACATTTGTCCCCAGAAATAATTTGCTATTTCCTTTCTGTGATTGACAGCAGGTGTCAAAATGTGGGAGAAATGAATCTTAGACTAGAAGCTGTCAAATGGGCCTGAAGAGGAGAGAAAATAAATGTAATTTGGAATGTAATTAAGATTCCAGAACAAGGATATGGGCATTCTGCCTTGGAAACTCTAAATGTAATGAGTGCTCCAAACCACCAACAGGGTATTGACTAAGGTTTAATTAGTGAAAACCATTTTGGTGTTGATATAAGATTACATAGCCAGCATGTGGCACAATTGGAATTCAACCCTAGTTCCTCCTATGTCACTACACCCATTGCTATCAAGTCGATTCTGACTAATGGTGTCCCCATGTGTGTCAGAGTAGAATTGCACTCCATAGGGTTTTCAATGGCTGTAATCTTGCAGAAGTAGATCACCAGGACTTTCTTTCGTGATGCAGCTGGGTGGATTCCATCAACCTTTTGGTTAGTAGGCATGTGAAAACTGTTTACACCACCCAGGGACCTTCCTATGCCACTACCTGTGCTCTTTTGATTACACTGCAGCTGTTAAGTTACATGACTACCATTTTCACCAAAGTGAGAGCAGAAACCCATAGGTAGAACTGGCTAACACCTCCTTTGTGTCCCTTTCATATGCCTTAAAGTCTTCTATGACAACACCTACAACACTTTGTTGTACTACTCTCCATTACCACTAAGTTTGCATCAGTTGATATTGCCATCATCTGCAGGTAACAGAAACTCTGAGCTCAGTACCTTAAACAAATAAGGGTTTATTTTTCTCATAAGGCAAAATATTTGGGAGTAGGCTGTTGCTAGCATGGTGACTGACATTGGTTCAACATTTCAGTGATGTGAAGGACACTGTCCCTGAAATTCTCTTGGTGTTTCCCTTGGGGCCATATGATGGTTGCCGTGAGGACCGATGTCTAGGTTCCCTAGTGGCAAAAATACTTTCAGGGTCCCTTGGTGCAGTGCAATGGATCGCTTTTGTATGGACTTTCTCACCATGGTCTTGTAACTCCCACCAAATGATTGGGTGGGACCATGCTAATAAGGTATGGGGAACCTTAATGAGGGGATTGGTCAGTTTTGCCATCCTGCTAGGCTTAAAATGAGCCATCCCAGAGGTGGGTAGGAGAGGATCTCACCACCACCAAGGAAAAAGAGCCAACAGTGCAGTGTGTCCTTTGGACCCAGGATCCTTTGTGCTGAGGAGCTCCTGGAACCAATCAGGAGAGAAAGAGAGAGACGGAGAGAGAGAGAGCTAAAATATTGAAGACAGTGAGAAACGGTGGCAGAGAAATGATGGCAGGAAAGACCTGCAGGAGTCACCTTGGTGGGCTTCCTGGCCCACGGAGTGAGAAAGCTGAGTGCCTTTGGGCAGGAGGCTTGCTGGAGGAGTAGGGTGCCTCCAGGCACTTGGTGGAGCTAGGTGTGCCAACCCACAGAGTTACAGCTGAGAGTCTTTGGATGGAGGCTTCCTAGTGGAGTGGGGTGCCTCGGGGCACTTATTGGATGAGCAAAAAGAGCTTTAACACTTGCCTGAGCAGGGCACAGGGCAGGCCGAGGGGCTGAGGGGCCAAAGGCCAGGGAGAGACCTACCTGCGGGCATGGCTGAGAAGAGGCTATGCTGGTCGAAGAACTATATCCTGAGCGTTCCTGAACCTGAATTGTAACCTGCTACTTTGCTAATAAACCCCATAATCGTGAGTATTGTCCGTGAGTTCTGTGTGGCCATTACAATGAATTATCGAACCCAACAAGAAGTAGAGAGTGCCGTGGAAGGGACGGTTGGTGTCAGAACTGGTAAAAAGGTTGGAGAGTGGAGGCATGTCTGACCTCCACCTCATAGGAATTGGCCTTAGGCTTTTCATCTTGATTCTCCTTTCCCCTGGTGAAGTTAGAGGAGATCAGACGCTGCCTTCACGCCATTTTTACACCAGGCAAACCAGTGTCATCATGCCGGGAACTAAAACCAGTTGGAGAAAACTATTACAAGGGGGCAATTCAAGGTTCCTGGAGCCAAACTTCATCTTTTTACAATTTTGCAAAGATTCTGGTGTGCTACTAAAAGTACTAACAGAATTAGAAATCTGAAGCTAGTGTAAGTACCTTGCTTTGCCTTTCAGGGGTACATTAAATAGTAGAGTCTAGAAAAGATTTCATGTTGCCCTGGAGAGGCATCAGAAGGCTGGAAGAAGTGGGGCTATTTACTTGCTGAATTTTGAGTGGTAAAAATCACATATTTTGGCAGACAGTTAGCCAAAGGCCTCTTTCAAATCTCAACAGCAACTCTCACTGATGCTGAAAGAGTTATACTTTCAGCCTTATAAATATATTGGTAAGACAAGAAAGCTGAATTTCACAAATTTCTCCCATGTTCAATTAAAGGAAAGAGCTTGTCAAATGTACTTTAGTGCAGCTGTTGTGGTATTAACTAAACAACAATTAAGACAAACTCCAAGAGCAGAGAGCAGAAGGTTAATGCAGGATAGGAGTCATGCCAATTAAAACATATATACACACTCGGGAAATGCCTTTGTCACCAATCGGTTGAAGAGTGACACAATGTGAGTGTACATGGGATGATTTCTAGGTTCAGAAATTAGGAGCCAGAAAAACAGGGAGCTTGGTTAATCAGATGTGCTTATATGCCCTGCCTTTTGTTGGGGGAAAATAAACAAGTTGGGGTCAATTGAAGTGAAAGCGATCACCCACATCTTCTATATGTCCTTGTATATTAGTAGGACATGTTGGGAATGTTGCTAGGTGCTGAGGACAAAGACATGAAAAACAGTGTCGGCCTTCAAGTAGCTCCCAGTCTAGTGGACACTGGGGACCTCACTCTTTCATCAGCTCCAACAAACGTGTTTGTAGCCCCTAGATGCTTCTCGTCATTGAAACAGGTTTGGAAGTGCAGGACATAGCTTGGTATTCTTGTCATTCTTAGGTATAAGGCAGCTCTTTTTCCAAGAGAGTTTGTCTAACTCAAACTTTTATACATGGATACACCTTTCATTGTTTAAAACAATAAAGCTTTTCATTTAAAACAGCCACGGCTTTGGTTAATTTTGTCTACAAAAGAGCATGCCATCCTCTAGTTTAAAAAATAAAAAGACCTCATCTAATTGTTCTTCCATTTCCTACAGAATGAAGTCCAAACTCCTTAGTATGTCACTGAATGCTTCCACAATGTTTTCAGCCTTCCTTTGCCAGCAATTCTTGCAAGTAACCTTATGCTCCAACCAAACGAAACTACTGTGAAACCCTGTGATAACATGCCCTGTAATAAAGCAAACTTGGACCAAACTTGATTGGCCACTGGCTCCCATCTTCTGTGAAGACCCACTTGCAAATGTGGGAAGGTTTTCAGGGAAAAAAGAAACAAGACTTGGAGGGAAGTCTAATTGGGGCATAAGCAAGCAATCCAATTTTGGGAAGTAGACAGATGCAGGCTGGGTCCCATGTCCCAGTTCTCCCAATCCAGTCTCCTGTCCTAGAAGAACCTAGCCAGTCACCCAGTGTTGCCAAACCACAGCTAAGACCCTGGACAGATTTGGATTGCTCAAGCAGACCCCTAGAAGACTAGCTGAATAGTCCAGTCCTGGTCCTTTCATTGGAGCCCTGATGATGCAGTGGTTAAGAGCTTGGCTGCTAATCAAAAGGTCAGCAATTCAAATCCACCAGCCACTCCTAGGAAACCCTATGGGACAGTTCTACTCTGTCCTACAGGGTCGCTATGAGTCAGAATCAACTCTACAGCAACGAGTCGGGTCCTTCCATTTACCTCTCAAAAATATGACCCTACATTTTATACAGTTAAGTTTTTGGGATGCCACTCACTATGTGTGATACATTTTACTGTAATTGCCTTTCCATGTACAAATATACCCAGAACTTTCTCACATTACTGCCTTTGTTCATACTATCTCCTGATTGTAATGCCCTTCCCTTGTCATCTCTTTGTTACAATTCTCCTGGGCCAAACTCAGAGGCCTTTTTTATTTTCTGTAAAAAGCAAGATATAAAATTTAGGCTTTGTGGGTCATACAGCCTCTGACATAACTACTCAGTTCTGCTGTTGTAGCATGAAAGCAGCCATTGACAACACATAAATGAATAAGCATGGTTTGTTCCAATAAAACTTTATTTGCAAAACTAAGCAGCAGCTCCGATTTGGCCCCCAGCACCATAGTTTGCCCAGCCCTGTCTTAGATGACCCCTTCCCTAATGCTCTGGCTAGAATTCATCTTTACTTCCTCTAGGATGCACAGAACTTTGCTTAGGCCTTTCTGACAATGCTCATTACATTCTGCCTTATAGTTTATGTTTTCTATCTTTCCTCCTCTCTGGATTGAAAATTGCTTTATGCATTTTAGGTGCTAAATAAGCTACTGCTGAATTGAAGCCAACGAAGAAACAATGAAGATTACTCTTATTTGTATTTTGTAATTTATAGTAGAAAAGAAAAAAAAATCTCTTAATGTTCATGTTGGAGACAGCAGTCTCCTAGTTTGCCCAATTTCTTTTCTCCTGCTGTTCCTTAATTACTGAATCCCTGATTTTTAGCTGGGAATGCAGTTTCTGGAATTAAGTCTATAATTTTCAAAAAATAAAATTCAGAAAAAAAAGACTATAATTTCCAGTCTCCCTTTAAGTTAGATGTGGCTATGTGACCACATTCCGGCTGCTGGGGTATAAAAACAAGTATCATGTTCAACTTCTAAGAAGTTTCCTTAAAAGGAAAAAGGTTTATCCATCTTATCCCATTGAGATGAACAGTCATCTTGAATCACATGGTACGTAACTCATGTCAAAGATAGCAGAACAAAAGACAGAAGGCACCCATGTCTTTAATCATCATGGAGCTGACCTAACAAATCTGGACTACTACCTTCAGGTTTCTTTACATAGAAGAGAAATCCATTCTATTTCACTTGAGCCACTTGTATTTGGGGTATTCATAACCAAACCCAATCCTCACTGGCATGACAAATAGCTCTCCACTTAATGAAACCAAGGCTATGGTCTGATTTTGAGTCACTTTCCAGGGTCAGAGGTCTTCCTGGGCTGGTCTCACTGCTTGTACACTTCCTTACAATGACAGGACAGCGAGAAAACCTGTCACTTTGGTACACTTCATCCTCCTTGTTTCAGCTACATCGAGCATTGACATTGCCCTGCTTATGAAAGGCCACCCTGCACTTTTCTCTCTAGCTTTGCACCAGCATAAAGCTTGGTGTTACTTCATGTAGCCTGGCTCCAATTGAGTCATTGGTGACATGGTATTTCCTCTTGTTAGCTGCTGCTCATCTCTCACTAAAGTTCCACTAGATAAGTATAAGGCCTCAACTTGCAATTTGCTATTTTCTGCTATGCCCCTATTTCTTGATTTTTCCTCTGAACTCAGAAACAAGGTCTCTGGGTGGCGCAAATGGTTTGAGCTCAACTACCAACCTAAAGGTTGGCAGTTTGAATCCACCCAGTGATGCCATAGAAGAAAGGCCTGGCGATCTGCTTCCATAAATATTACAGCCAAGAAAATCCTATGGGTCACTTCTACTCTGTAACATATGGGGTTGTCATGAGTTGGAACAGACTCAACAGCAACAGATTTGGCTTTTGTGGTTAGCTCAGAAACAAATAAATGAATATATATAAGTAAGATGCAAAAAGATTAGGCTATAGGCTATGCCTCCTCCCCTCCCCCTTCTATTTAACAATCACAACCCCTCACAACTACCTTTATTCTGGCAAGGGTATGTTACCTGGGTGACTACTTTACCAGTTTGGTTAGCTTCTATTTTCCCTCTGCCTTCTGCCTCCTCTCATCTCTCTTTGCTCCCTCTTTCCTAATGAATAGGCAATTAACTCTAACTCTGAAAGGATTAAGCTAAACTGCATTTTATAACCCCTATCCCTCCTAGAATTTTCAAAGCTACTTCTTGCCTGAAATTATCCTGAAGGAGCCTGAACTCTTCTATTTCCTCAGAACACTTAAAGCATTTTCAAACATAAGAAAACTGAAGTGGTTTAACACGGGGTTTCTTCACAGAATACCTGACAAAATCATTCCCAGTATGTGTTAATCCCTTTGCATTTTGTCCTTCTCCTTCCCTCAGCCTGGAGCTCTGGTGGCGCAGTGGTTAAGAGCCTGGCTGCTAACCAAGGGGTCGGCAGTTTGAATCCACCAGCTGCTCACTGGAAACCCTATGGGGCACTTCTACTCTGTCCTATAGGGTTGCTATGAGTCGGAATGATGGCATTAGGTTTGGTTTGGGTTCCCTCAGCCTATCTGCCCTGTAAGAGAAGCCAAACACTCGAATGTATGTGGAAGGTCCCCTGGATAAAGGAACCAGAAATCTTCTCATAAACTGAAGCATATTTTTAGTATTATGAATGATCAATACAAGTTTCTCTGTTTCATGAGTTCAGTATTAGCTTATTGAGTCTAACATTCCATCTACTTTGTTCCTACTTTTTGTCTCTTTTCCCTTTCCTTGTTTTCATTTATAGGAAGCAGAATATAGAACATCAGAGTTCCATGTTTCAAGATTTCTCTCCAATGATTTGAGTTGTTTATAGGAAATCCAGTAAAGATTAGCAACTGAAGAAATAAACAAGGATCTTATGTAGCCAAAGCTATCAAGTGAACAAGGGGCACATGAGTTCCAAGTGAGTACATATAAAACCTTAAGTATCTGGGGATGATTAATGATATGTGTATTATAGTTGAAATCATCCAAAAACAGAAAACTACTTACCCTGCTTTGGATCCTAATTTAATATTCAGTGCTTTTGTAGCTTAGTGGAGAACAAAGGATTCATTAAAAGACTCATGTCTTCTACAGGTAGTTGGCCACTTAAGCCAGTTTCCTTACAGGATGAGGAGAGCTGAAGGCTTTATCGTCAAGGGTGTGTAAAAACAAGAGTCACTGGTTCCTACAGTATACCTTTACTAATTTGGATAAACCCAGAGAGCCTCAAAATCTCTAGAGTGTCAGCAAATCTTCCAGTCCTATAGTACAACATGTTTAATAAGGATTATCTGGTATTATTATTATCACAACTATGGGTATTAGCAATCATATTTATTCTAGCCTCTGGATGAGGTTGAGAACACAAATACACTTGGAAAATAAAATAACAATTTACAAAAGACTTTCATATTCATTGCTAAGAGCTACCTCAGGCAAGTACTTTTACCCCACTTTGAGTCTTATATCTGCTATCTGCCTCCTGGCCACCCAATGACCCCAGCAATGGACACTTCACTCATAACTCTGTTATTAGCTTATCTGATAAACTTGGCCCAGGCAGAGGTATTTTATTTATTTATTTATTTTTACTGTGCTTTAGGTGAAAGTTTAGAGCTCAAGTTAATTTCTCATACAAAAATTTATACACATATTGTTATGTGACACTAGTTGCAATCCCTATAATGTGACGGCACACTCCCAGATTTCCCATGCCCATTCAACCAGCTCCTATCCCTTTGTGCCTTCTCATCCTGCCACCGGACAGGAGCTGCCCATTTAGTCTTGTGTATCTACTTGAACTAAGAAGCACACTCTTCACAAGTATTATTTTATGGTTTATACTCCAGTCTAATCTTTGAAGAGTTGGCTTTGGAAATGGTTTTAGTTCTGGGTTAACAGGGAGTCCGAGGGCCATGTCTTTGGGGGTTCCTGTAGTCTCAGTCAGACCATTAAGTCTGGTCTTTCTACATGAATTTGAGTTCTGCACCACAATTTTCTCCTGCTCCATCAGGGACTCTCTATTGTGTTCCCTGTCAGGGCAGTCATTGGTGGTAGCCAGGCACCATCTAGGTCTCCTGGTCTCAGGCTGATGGAGTCTCTGGTTTATGTGGTCCTTTTGTCTCTTAAGCTAATATTTTTCCATTTCTCTTCGGTGTTCTTCATTCTCCTTTGCTCCAGGTGGGTTGGGACCAATTGATGCATCTTAGACGGCCACTCTCAAGCTTTTAAGACCCCAGATGCCACTCACCAAAGTGGGATGCTGAACATCTCCTTAATAAACTTTGTTATGCCAGTTGACCTAGATGTCCCCTGAAACCATGGTCCCCAGACCTCCACCCCTGCTACTCCGTCCCTCAAAGTGTTTGGTTGTGTTCAGGAAACTTCTTAGCTTTCAGTTTAGTCCAGTTGTGCTGACTTCCCCTGTATTGTGTGTTGTCCTTCTTTTCACCTAAGATAATTCTTGTCTACTATCTAAATAGTGAATTCCCCTATCCCTCCCTCCCCACCCTTGTAACCATAGAAGAATGTTTTCTTCTGTGTTTAAACCTTTTCTTGAGTTCTTATAATAGTGATCTCATACAATATTTGTCCTTTTGCGACTGACTAATTTCACTCAGCATAATGCCTTCCAGATTCATCCATGTTCTGAGACGTTTCACGGATTCATCATTGTTCTTTATCCTTGCTAGTATTCCATTGTGTGAATATACCATAATTTGTTTATCCATTCGTCCGTTGATGGGCACCTAGGTTGTTTCCATCTATTTGCTATTGTGAACAGTGCTGCAATGAACATGGATGTGCATATATCTATTCCTGTGACGGCTCTTATTTCTATAGGATGTATTCCAAGGAGTGGAATTGCTGGATCGTATGGTACTTCTATTTCTAGCTTTTTAAGGAAGCACCAAATTGATTTCCAAAGTGGTTTTACCATTTTACATTCCCACCACCAGTATATAAGTGTTCCAGTCTCTCCACAACCTCTCCAACATTTATTATTTTGTGCTTTGTGGATTAATGCTAGCCTTGTTGGGGTGAGATGATATCTCATGGTAGTTTTGATTTGCATTTTTCTAATGGCTAACAATCCTGAGCATTTCCTCATGTATCTGTTAGCCGCCTGAATGTCTTCTTTGGTGAAGTGCCTGTTCATATCCTTTGCCCATTTTTTAATTGGGTTATTTGTCTTTTTGCTGTTGAGGTTTTGCAGTATCTTGTAGATTGTAAAGATTAGACCCTGTTTAGATATGTTGTAGCCAAATTTTTTTTCCCAGTCTGTAGGCTGTCTTTTGACTCTTTTGGTGAAGTCTTTTGATGAGCATAAGTGTTTTATTTTTTAGAAGCTCCCGGTTATCTAGTCTCTCTTCTGGTTTTTGTGCATTGTTAGTTATGTTTTGTATTCTGTTTATGCCATGTATTAGGGCTCCAAGCATTGTCTCTATTTTTTCTTCCACGATCTCTATTGTTTTCGATTTTATATTTAAGTCTCTGATCCATTTTGAGTTAGTTTTTGTGCATGGTGTGAGGTATGGGTCTTGTTTCATTTATTTTGCAGGTGGATATCCAGTTATGCCAGCATCGTTTGTTAAAGAGACTGTGTTTTCCCCAATTAACGGACTTTGGGTCTTTGTCAAATAACAGCTGCTCATAGGTGGATGGATTTATGTCTGGATTCTCAATTCTGTTCCATTGGTCAATGTATCTGTTGTTGTACCAGTACCAGGCTGTTTTGACTACCATGGTGGTATAATAGGTTCTAAAATCAGGTAGTGTGAGGCCTCCCACTTTGTTTCTTCTTTAGTAATGCTTTACTTATCTGGGGCCTCTTCCCTTACCATACGAAGTTGGTGATTTGTTTCTCCATCTCATTAAAAAATGTCATTTGAATTTGAATCGGGATTGCATTGTATCTGTAGATCACTTTGGGTAGAATTGACATTTTCACAATGTTGAGTCGTCCTATCCATGAGCAAGGTATGTTTTTCCACTTATGTAGGTCTCTTTTGGTTTCTTGCAGTAGTGTCTTGTAGTTTTCATTGTATATGTCTCTGGTTAGATTTATTCCTAAGTATTTTATCTCCTTGGGGGCTATTGTAAATGGTGTTGATTTGGTGATTTCCTCTTCAAAGTTCTCTTTGTTGGTGTAGAGGAATGCAACTGGTTTTTGTATGTTTATCTCGTATCCTGAAATTTTGCTGAAATCTGCTATTAGTTCCAGTAGTTTTCTTGTGGATTCCTTGGGGTTTTCTGTGTATAAGATCATGTCATCTGCAAATAGAGATACTTTGACTTCTTCCCTACCAATTTGGATGTGCTTTATTTCTTTTTCTTGCTTAATTGCTCTGGCTAGGACTTCCAGCACAATGTTGAATAAGAGTGGTGATAAAGGGCATCCTTGTCTGGTTCCCGTTCTGAAGGGGAATACTTTTAAAGTCTCTCCATTTAGGATGATGTTGGCTGTTGGCTTTGTATAAATGCTCTTAATTATGTTGAGGAATTTTCCCTCTATTCCTATTTTGCTGAGAGTTTTTATCATGAATGGGTGTTGGGCTTTGTCAAATTCCTTTTCTGCATTGATTGATAAGGTTATGTGGTTCTTGTCTTTTGTTTTATTTATGTGATGGATTACATTGATTGTATTTCTAATGTTGAACCATCCCTGCATACCTGGTATGAATCCCACTTGTCATGGTGAATTATTTTTTTGATATGTTGTTGAATTCTATTGGCTAGAATTTTGTTGAGGATTTTTACGTCAGTGTTCACAAGGGATATTGGCCTGTAATTTTCTTTTTTTGTGGTGTCTTTACCTGATTTTGGTATCAGGGTTATGCTGGCTTCATAGAATGAGTTTGGGAGTATTCTATCCTTTTCTATGCTCTGTAATACCTTTATAGTAGTAGTGGTAACTCTTCTCTGAAAGTTTGGTACAATTCTACCGTGAAGCCATCCAGGCCAGGGCTTTTTTTGTTGGGAGTTTTTAAATTACCTTTTCAATCTCTTCTTTTGTTATGGGTTTACTTAGTTGTTCTACCTCTGTTTGTGTTAGTTTAGGTAGGTAGTGAGTTTCTTGAAATTTGTCCAATTCCTCTAGGTTTTCAAATTTGTTAGAGTACAATTTTTCATAGTATTCTGTTATGATTCTTTTAATTTCAGTTGGGTCCATTGTGATATTGCTCATCTATTTCTTATTTGGGTTATTTGCTCCCTCTCCTATTTTTCTTTTGTCAGTTTGGCCAATGGTTAATTGGTTTTGTTGATCTTTACAGAGAACCAGATTTGGTCTTGTTAACTCTTTCAATTGTTTTTCTATTCTCTATGTCATTTATTTCTGCTCTAATTTTTATTATTTCCTTTCTTCTGGTGCCCGTGGGCTTCTTTTGCTGATCTTTTTCTACCTGTTCATGTTGTAGGATTAATGTTTTGATTTTGGCCCTTAATTCTTTTTGGGTGTGTGCATTTATTGCTATAAATTGACCTCTGAGCACTGCTTTTGCTGTGTCCTAAAGGTTCTGGTAGGATGTGTTTTCATTCTCATTTGATTCTGTGAATTTCTTTATTCCAGCCTTAATTTCTTCTGTAACCCAGTAGTTTTTGAGCAAGGTGTTGTTCAGTTTCCACGTGTTTGATTTTTTTTTTTTTCTTGCTTCTTCTGTTATTGCTTTCTACTTTTGTGGTCTTATGTTCAGGAAAGATGCTTTGTAATATTTCAACGTTTTGGATTCTGTTAAGGCTTGTTTTGTAGCCTAACATGTGGTCTATTTTGGAGAATGTTCCATGTGCATTGTAAAAGAAAGTATACTTGGCTGCTGTTGGATGGAGTGTTCTGTATATGTCTCTTAGATCAAGTTGGTTGATTGTTGCATTTAGGCCTTCTGTGTCTTTATTGGGCTTCTTTCTGGATGTTCTGCCTCCACAGAAAGTGATATGTTGAAGTCTTCTACTATTATTGTGGAGCTATCTATCTCTCTTTTAATGCTGTTAGAGTTTGTTTTATGTATTTTGGAGCCTTTTTGTTGGGTGTGTAAATATTTATTATGGTTATGTCCTCCTGCTGTATCGACCCTTTAATCATTATATAGTGTCCTTCCTTATCGTTTGTGGTGGATTTTGCTTTAAGGTTTATTTTGTCAAGATTAATATTGTCACTCCTGCTCTTTTTTGAGTGTTGTTTGCTTGATATATTTTTTTCCATCCTTTGAGTTTTAGTTTGGTTGTGTCTTTGAGTCTAAGGCATGTCTCTTGTAGACATCATACAGATGGATTGTGTTTTTTAATCCATTCTGCCACTCTCTGTCTCTTTATTGGTGCATTTTGTCCATTTACATTCAGCATAATTATTGATAGCTATGAGTTTAGTGCTGACATTTGGATGTATTTTGTGTGTGTGTTGTTGACAGTTTCTTTGTTCTACTTAATTTTCTGAGCTGAGTCATTTTTCCTTATGTATTTTCTTTTCATCTTTTTCATTGTTGTTGATTTTGTATGTGCTGAGTCTTTTTTTTCTTGTTTTTTGTTTTATTGTGTAAGATTGTTAGTTTCCTTTGTGGTTACCTTAATATTTACCTCTATATTTCTAAATTTAAAACAATATTTTATTTCTTTATATCGCCTTGACTTCCTCTCCATGTGAAAGATCTGCCACTACATTATTTAGTCCCTCTTTTTTGTTTTAATGTTATTATCTTTTACATATTGATGTCTTTGTTTCCCTATTTTCAGTGTTTTAGCTTTGATTTATTTTTGTCACTTCCCTATCTGAGTTGATATCTGGTTGTTCTGTCCTGTGTTCTAGTCTTCGGTTGTTATCTGATGTTATTGATTTTCTAACTGGAGGACTCCCTTTAGAGTTTCTTGTAAGTTTGGTTTTGTTTTTACAAATTCCCTTAACTTTTGTTTATCTGGAAATACTCTAATTTCACTATCATATTTGAGAGACAGTTTTGCTGGATATATAATTCTTGGCTGGCAATTTTTTTCCTTCAAGGCTTTATATATGTCATCCCATTGCCTTCTTGCCTACGTAGTTTCTGCTGAGTGATCAGAGCTTAGTCTTATTGACTCTCCTTTGTAGATGACTTTTCGTTTATTCCCTAGCTGCTCTTAAAATTCTCTCTTTATCTTTGGTTTTGGCAAGTTTGATTATAATATGTCTTGGTGATTTTCTTTTGGGATCCATCCTGTGAGGCATTTGATGAGCTTCTTGGATAAATATCTTCTCATCTTTCATAATATCAATGAAGTTTTCTGCCAACAAATCTTCAACAATTCTCTTTGTATTTTCTGTTATCCCCACCGGTTCTGGTACTCCAATCACTCGTAGGTTATTTCTCTTGATAGAGTCCCACATAATTCTTAGGGTTTCTTCATTTTTTAAAATTCTTTTATCTGATTTTTCCTCAAGTAAGTTGGTGTCAAGTGCTCTGTCTTCAATCTCATTAATTCTGACTTCCATTGCCTCAATTCTGCTCCTATGAGTTTCTACTGAGTTGTCTGATCCTGAAATTTTATTGTTAATCTTTTGGATTTCTGATTGCTGTCTCTCTATGGATTCTTGCAGCCTGGTAAATTTGTCGTTATGCTCTTGTATAACCTTCTTAAGTTCCTCTGTTGCTTTGTCTGTATGTTCCTTGGCTTGTTCTGCATTTTGAATGATCTCTTTCCTGATATCTTGAAGAGTTCAGTATATTAATCTTTTGAATTCTACCTCTGGTAATTCCAAGAAGTTCTCTTCCTTCGAGAGGTTTCTTGGTTCTTCGTTTTGGTCACTTGATGAAGCCATCGTGGTAGGCAGAGGTATTTTTGTTAAAGCTCCTGAGGTTATTTTACTTGGCAGCTTGTGTTGAGGATGACTGAATCCATGTCAATGTGTTAGAGAATTATGCAACCCAAATTACAATTGAGTACCAACAGATGCCTTTGATAGTGAAGGCTTCACTCATACCAGTGTTTCTCAGATTTTACAGTGCATAAGAATCACCCATAGTGGACCACAACTACCACGGCCTCCATCAGACTGAGTCCAGTAAAACTAGATGGTGCCGGCTACCACCACTGACTGCTCTTACAGGGATCACCACAGAGGGTCCCAGACAGAGCTGGAGAAAAATACAGAACAAAATTCTAACTCACAAAAAAAGACCAGACTTTACTGGCCTGACAGAGACTGAAGAAACCCCGAGAGTATGGCCCCTGGATACCCTTTTAGCTCAGTAACGAAGTCATTCCTGAGGTTCACCATTCAACCAAAGATTAGACAGCCCTATAAAACAAAACAAGACTAATGGGGCACAACAATCCAGGGACAAGGACTAGAAGGCAGGAGGGGACAGGAAAGCTGGTAATAGGGAACCCAAGGTTGAGAAGGAAGAGTGTTGACATGTCATTTGGTTGTTAACTAATGTCATAAAACAATATGTGTACTAACTGTTTAATGAGAAACTATTTGTTCTGTAAACCTTCATCTAAAGTACAATTTAAAGAAAAAAAATCACCCAGAGAGCTTGTCCAAAGAATTTCCTGGGCTCATTCCCAGAGATTCTGATTTAGTAGGTCAGGATGTAGCTCAGGAATCTGCATTTCTTATAAGCTGATGCCTAAATAAATAAATACTTAGAGAACCACTGACGTAGCAAAGGGATGCTTCTTGTGGTATAAAATTTCAGGGTCATTAGCAAGCCAAGAGGTGATATTTGGTAAAGGAGGATAGATTTGGACCTACTGAGATCTTCCAATTCATTCCATGCCAGGAAATGCATAGCCTGCATGTTCACCTAGATGAAGTTCAGCTAGCTCTACAGAAAACCCAAAATAACAGTAGTTTAAATGCACAATGGTTAATTTTTCACATAAAAGATACGTGATAGGCAGTCTAGGGCTAGAATGGTGGCTCCATGAGGTGACCATCAACCTAGGATTCTTGTATCTTTCTGCTCCACCAAGCTCAGTACATAGCTTTATCACTGAGGTCACTTCATGTTCAAATATGGCTGATATAGGCCCAGACATTGCATCCACATTCAAAGAGGTAGGAAACAATTTTTTAAAAATCAGGGACAGGGATTCTTTTTCTATATTTGACCTTTTTGTAAGGAGCCTTCCCAGATATCTCTCCTAATAAATTCTATACACATATTGTTGTTCAAAACTTTATCAGACATTACAACAGACCCAACTGAAATAAAAAGGATTATAACAGAATGTTATGAAAAACTATAGTCCAACAAATTTGAAAACCTAGAGGAAATGGATAGATTTCTAGAAACACACGGCCTACCCAAACTACAACAAAGTGATGTTGAAAATCTTAACAGACCCATAACAAGAAAAGAGATTGAAAGGTAATAAAAAAAACTCCCAACCAAAAACAGCCCTGGCCCAGACGGCTTCACTGGAGAATTCTACAAAACATTTACAGAAGAGCTTGTACCAGTACTACTCAAGCTATTTCAGAGCATAGAAGA
>NW_004444002.1:8033144-8043706 GCF_000243295.1 Trichechus manatus latirostris
TGACATGTTGTGGGGTTGTTAACCAATGTCATAAAACAATATGTGTACTGACTGTTTAATGAGAAACTATTTGTTCTGTAAACTTTCACCTAAAGTACAATTTAAAAAAAGAAAAAAAAACTTTATCACATGGCCACACTAATCCACAAAAAGTCCAAATAGATCAGGTTATTGCAATAAATAGACCCAAAGTTATAATGGCTCAAACACAATAGAAGTTTATTTCTTACCAGCTAACAATCTAAGGCAGATGTTGCTGGCTCATGGGCAGCTCTCTTCCACGTGGTGATTCTAGAACCCAGGCTCCCTCTATCTTGTGGCTCTGTCATTCCCTAAAGCCTCATCAGCATTATTGCTCTTAGCAGCTGGAAATGGATAAAGAATGTAGATGGGGAAACCATTTTATTAAAAGTCTTGGGCCAGTACTGGCATGCATTCTTTTCACTTATATTCTCTTGACTATAACTAGTCACATGATCACAGCTAATATCAAAGGAAGCTGGGAAATGTAGAGCAGCCACATGTCTAGGAAAAGACAGAAGTAGATTTTTCATGAAATGTCTCTTCTACACAAGGAATTATAATTTTATTGCTGAGTATGTGATGGCTCCCAATAATTTAGGAGTTTTGTTACTAAAGAAGATGGTGAGAACGGATGTGGGGTAGGTAACTAGCAGTTTCTACCATCTTACCTTAAGTTTTACTTCCACAGCATGAGGTAGCTAGTTCATCTTATTAAAATTCTAAGAAAGGTCCTATACCAGAAACGAGATAACAGGACCTGGGTACTCATCTAGAGGTTTTGTTTGTATGTTTGTTTAGTATTTAAGTGTGTGATCATAAAAATACCAATAAATTGTTTTACTTCAATTCCTTTATCTATAAACTAGGAATAACCTCCTCTACTTGACCTTTATCCAAAAAGTGTTGTGATAATACAATGAAAATTGAATGTCAAAGCATCTAAAAAGACAACACAATCCTATGATTGCTGGGAAATATGTTTTCCTTTTTAGGCTACCAGTAGAAAGTAGAAAGTAGCTCAGAGTCCTGAAGTAGAGATAGAATCCAGGGAAAGAGGATGGAGAAAGTGAAGATCTATGAAAACTGACTCAAGCTTTAAGCTAGAGCAGAAGCCAACAAGGTAGCTTGTAGAGCTGTAATTCAGAATATAAGGACCAATCTGCGACTGGATTTCACAACAACATATTGGTTTGTGAAAGTAATGGTGGTCTTTGTAGCTTAAGATGGGTGGTCATGAGCACTGGTAAAAAATGGCAAATGCAGAGTGGCAGCTAATGTGACAAGACAAAAGCTAGCCCAAAAGGCTAAAATGCAGCTTCTGCCTGAGCCTTGGGCCACGTTTGAAAAGAGCATAGGCATTATATTTGGACAAGATAAGTGAGAGAAACATGGTGTACATTTCCTCCTACAAACTGCAATTACATTTCTGGAGGGAAAAGCTGTTGTTCCATTCTTTGACTGAAATATTCTTTCAACAGTCCTAAGAGAGCAATTTACACCTCTTTCAAGGCAGGTAAGAGGCAGAATCTTTACTTGAGTGAAAGGGATGACAGCCAGAAGAGGGAAAGAAATGAAGAATCTTGACTTGAAAACAAGTCAACCCATTCTTCTCAGAGTAAATCCTCTGGCTGCTAGGTTGGGTGATGTGCACTGCTCAAGGTGCCAACTATCAAATGAGGTGGTTAATGCAGAAGTTCACCCCTCATCTGTCAGTTTACCATACTGTGGTCGCTTGCATATTGCTGTGATATTAGAAACTTTGCCACTGGTATTTCAAATATCAGCAGGGTCACCCATGGTGGACAGGTTTCAGTGGAACTTCCAGACTAAGATAGATTAGGAAGAAGGATCTGGCAGTCTACTTATGAAAAAATTAGCCAGTGAAAACCTTATGAATAGCAGTGCAACATTGTCTGATATAGTGCCAGATAATGAGCCCCTAAGGTTGGAAGGCACTCAAAATATGACTGGGGAAGAGCTGCCTCTTCAAAGTTGAGTTGACGTTAGTGATGTAGATGGAGTCAAGCATTCAGGACCTTCATTTGCTGATGTGGCATGACTCAAAACGAGAAGAAAGAGCTGCAAATATCCATTAATAATCAGAATGTGGAATGTAAGAAGTATGAATCTAGGAAAATTAAGTCATCAAAAATAAAATGGAAGGAATAAAAATCGATATCCTAGGCATTAGTGAGCTGAAATGGACTGGTATTTGCCATTTTGAATCAGACAATGAGATGGTCTACTATGCCAAGAATGACAAACTGAAGAGGAATGGCATCACATACATTGTCAAAAGGAACATTTCAAGATCTATCCTGAAGTATAATGCTGTCAGTGGTAGGATAATATCCATACGCCTACAAGGAAGACCAGTTAATATGACCATTATTCAAATTTATGCACCAACCACTAAGGCCAAAGACGAAGAAATTGAAGATTCTTACCAACTTCTACAGTCTGAAACTGATCAAACATGCAATCAAGATGCACTGATAATTACTGGTGATTGGAATGCAAAAGTTGGAAACAAAGAAGGTTTCAAATCCGTTACCGTCAAGTCAATTTCAACACACAGTGACACAATAAGACAGAGGAGAACTGCCCCATAGGGTTTCCAATGAGTGGCTGACGGATTCAAACTGCCGACCTTTTGGTTAGCAGCCATAGCTCTTAACCACTGCACGAGCAATTGGAAAATATGGCCTTGGTGATAGAAACGACACCGGAGATTGAGTGATAGAGTTTTTCAAGACCAACTACTTCTTCACTGCAAATATCTTTTTTCTGCACCATAAATAACGACTATACACGTGCACCTCGCCAGATGGAATACACAGGAATCAAATCGACTGCATCTGTGGAAAGAAACAATGGAAAAGCTCAATATCATCAGTCAGAACAAGGCCAGGGGCCGAGTGCAGAACAGACCATCAATTGCTCATATGCAAGTTCAAATTGAAGCTGAAGAAAATCAGAGCAAGTCCATGAGAGCCAACATACGACCTTGAGTATATCCTACCTGAATTTAGAGACCATCTCAGGAATAGATTTGATGCACTGAACACTAATGACCAAAGACCAGATGAGTTATGGGATGACATCAAGGACATCGTACAAACCAAACCCGTTGCCAAAGAGTCTATTTCAGCTCATAATGACCCTATAGTACAGGAAAGCCAAAACAGAACCTTGAGTATACCCCACCTTAATTTGGAAACCATCTTAAGAATAAGTATAACTCATTGGACACTAATGACTGAAGACCAGATGAGCTGTGAAATGACATCAAGGACATCATACATGAAGAAAGCAAGACAGGAAATAAAGAAAAGACCAAAATGGATGTCAGAAGAGACTCTGAAAGTTGCTCTTGAACATAGAGTAGATAAAGCGAAAGGAAGAAATGATGAAGTAAAAGATCTGAACAGAAGATTTCAAAGGGCGGCTCGAGAAGACAAAGTAAAGTATTATAATGAAATGTGCAAAGACCTGGAGTTAGAAAACCAAAAGGGAAGAATACACTCAGCATTTCTCAGGCTGAAATAACTGAAAAAAAATTCAAGCCTCAAGTCGCAATAATGAAGGATTCTACAGGGAAAATATTGAACGAAGCAGGAGCATCAAAAGGAGATGGAAGGAATACACAAAGTCACTGTGCCAAAAAGAATTGGTTGATGTTCAACCATTTCAGGAGGTAGCATATGATCAAGAACTAATGGTACTGATGGAAGAAGTCCAAGCTGCACTGAAGGCATTGGTGAAAAACAAGGCTCACTGAGATGATTCAACAGATGGATGCAATATTAGAGGTACTCATTTATCTATGTCAAGAAAGTTGGAGAGCTGCCTGGCCAACCGACTGGAAGAGATCCATATTTGTGGCCATTCCAAAGAAAGGTGAACCAACAGAATGTGGAAATTATCGAACAATATCATTAGTATCACACGCAAGTAAAATTATGTTGAAAATCATTCAAAAGCAGTTGCAGCAGTACATGGCAGTGAGCTGCCAGAAATTCAAGCCAGACTCAGAAGAGGACATGGAATGAGGGATATCATTGCTGATGTCAGATGGATCTTGGTTGAAAGCAGAGAATACCAGAAAGATATTTATCTGTGTTTTATTGACTATGCAAAGGCATTTGACTGTGTGGATCATAACAAATTATGGATAACACTGCGAAGAACGGGAATTCCAGAACACTTAATTGTGCTCATGAGGAACCTGTACTTAGACCAAGAGGCAGTCATACGAACAGAACAAGGGCATGGTTCATGGTTTAAAGTCAAGAAAGGTGTGTGTCAGGGTTGTATCTTTTCACCATATTTATTCAATCTGTATGCTGAGCAAATAATCTGAGAAGCTGGACTACATGAAGAACAGGACATCAGGTTTGGAGGAAGACTCATTAACGACCTGCGATATGCAGATGACACAACTTTGCTTGCTGAAAGTGAAGAGGACTTGAAGCACTTACTGATGAAGATCAAAGACTACGGCCTTCAGTATGGATTACAGCTCAACATAAAGAAGACAAAAATCCTCACAACTAGACCAGTAAGCAACATCATGATAAACGGAGAAAATACCGAAGTTGTCAAGGATTTCATTTTACTTGGATCCACCATCAACACCCATGGAAGCAGCAGTCAAGAAATCAAATGACATATTGCATTGGGCAAATATGCTGCAAAAGACATTTTTAAAGTATTAAAAAGCAAAGATGTCACTTTGAGGACTAAGGTGTGCCTGTCCCAAGCCATGGTATTTTCAGTTGCCTCATATGCAAAAGCTGGACAATGAATAAGGAAGACTGAAGAAGAATGGACGACTTTGAATTGTGGTGTTGCCGAAGAATATTGAATAGACTACCAGAAGAATGAACAAATCTATTTTGGAAGAAGTACAGCCAGAATGCTCCTTGAAAGCAAGGATGGCAAGACTTTATCTCAAGTACTTTGGATATATTATCAGGACGGACCAGTCCTTGGAGAAGGACATCATGCTTGTTAAAGTAGAGAGTGAAGAAGAAAGAGGAAGATCTTCAATGAGATGTATTGACACAGTGGCTGCAACAATGGACTTAAGCATAACAGCGATTGTGAGGATGGCACAGGACTGGGCAGTATTTTGGTCTGTTGTATATAAGGTTGCTATGAGTCAGAACCACTAATAACAATAATGTAGAAGTTATTTGGGATAAGGGGAAGGAGCTAAGGGAGCTGTGGGGAGGGGTTGCATTGAGCTATCATCCCTTGACCCACCATGGCCATCGCCCACCTCCCCATAACCAAAGACCAGCTGTATGAAAAGGTCAACTGGGTTAAGACTATGGCCAGAAACATACTTATCTTATTGGTCCTTGTGGGAAAAATATGTCTTCTCATAGGGTCACTATGAGTTGGAATCGACACAGCAGCAATGGGTTTTTTTGTTTGTTTTTTTAAGAACATAGATTCTCTCATACAAGACCAATATCATATGCTTCTTTTCCACCCCATTCCCAAGTGCAGAGAAGTCTAGCTTAGGGCTGTATACAAGACAGCTACGATGGTACACCTAAGGACTTAACTAGAGTCCCTGGGTGGTGTAAATGGTTAACGTGCTCAGCTGCTAACCAAAGGATGGAGGTTCTAGTCCACCTAGAAGAGCCTCAGAAGAAATGTCTGGCAATTTACTTCCAAAAAACCAGCCACTGAAAACCCTATGGAACACACTTCTACTCTGACACATATGGGGTTGCCATGAGTCAGAAGTGACTCAACTGCAATTGGAAGGATTGAACTCTGAAAAAGCAGCAAGCTCTTGTAGGAATCCAAGGCCTCTTTGCCACCATGCTCCAATCCAGCGGTTCTCAAACACTAGCACTCAAACTGACACCTGTTCCTGGCCCCACAGCAAGTTCTACTAAACTAGAATCTGAGGATGGGGAAGGGACTTGATTTCTGTGTTTTTAACAAGTTCCTTTAGTAATCCTGACATAGTCTGAAGAGGAGGAGACCTAGTGGTGTAATCGTTAAGCGCTTGGCTGCTAACAGAAAGGTCGGCAGTTCAAACCCACCCAGAGGCTCCACGGGAGGAAAGACCTGGTGATTTGCTTCGGTAAAGATTACAGCCTAGGAAACTCTATGAGGCGCTTGTACTCTGTCCTATAGGGTTGCTATGAGTCATATTCAACTCAACAACTCTGAAGTGCATAAGAGCCATCTGGAGAGCTTTCAATTTTTTTTTAATATTCCTCTCCTGGACATTCCTATTCAGTAGGTCTGGGATAAAAGTTGGGTAATTGTGTTTTGCAACAGCTCCTGAAGTAATTGTGTTACCCAGCCCCGGGTTAAGGAAGGCTTCTCTGGTCTGACAGGCCCTTTAAACAGAAACTGATTCTCAAGACCCCTGCTATCGCTTTTCCACTCATACGCATACACTTCCTCCAGAGAGAATCCAAAATCTTCCCTTCCTAATTGTACCACTAACCAGTCTCCACGAGGTCTCAGGCTCCCCAGGCAACATCCCTACCTCCACAACTTCAGGGAAAAAAATCAGGCTCAGTTATGCATAATTTCATGATCTACATTGTTTAAAATTTAAGACTGTTTTGATCATCCCACGAGGAGGTGAGAGGAGGGGGTTTACTCAGAGTACGTTGTAATACATTAGTTTATCAAACTATAGCCCAGGCATACATACTCATTCTGACAGTTTATTTGAAGTTTATGCATCTCTGGATGCAAATATATAATTCTTGCCACTGTTGATGGGACTTGTAGCCTTCCAAAGAGGGGGAAAGAGACCCCCAAGAATCTTGTAATGATGGCTCAGGAGAGTATATTGACAACATAAATGTTAGCACAATTATGTACAGTCTCCATCTGCCTCCTAGCCGGATACGGTTAGGTGTGCTATTTATACAAGTGCATCTGCATTTACATATTTGGGGAGGCAGTTGTAGAATTAGATGTTTCTATCAGATCTCTTTAACAGGGAACATAACAGATTTGGCCTTTATTGGGCGGTGGAGCATTGTAATCAGAGCTCTGCTTTCCTGTCATTGTTTTCAAGGCAGATCGTGGGTGACACAGGGAAGCATGAGTTCATAATGTGCAGTCAGCATAGCGTTGCTACCCCATCTACTAAAATCGGGCACGTGGACATGGGCTAGAGAGTTCGTAACAGAAGGTAAAATTTATTGAGCCATGCATTTCTGAAGCGTTTTATGTACGCTTTTTTCATTTCATTCTCACAACATTATGTTGTTGTTATTAGGTGCCATTGAGTTGGTTCTGACTCATAACAACCCCATTTTTACAGAATGAAACGTTGCCTGCTCCTGCATCATCCTCACAATCATTGCTATATTTGCAGCCATTGTTACAACATTATGAAGTAGATATAATGTTACCATTATCATTCTCATCATCCACTTTTTACAGATGAGGAAACTGAAGCACAAAGAGTTTAAGTAATTGGCTCACTATCAGGCAGTCAAGGACAGAGCAGACTTCAAACTCAGGCAGTCTGACTCCACTGTGGTATGCTTCCTCCTAAGGAAGCCCGATACAGGGAAAATACAATGCGCTTTGGAATCAGGCTGGAGTCTACTTCCATTACTTCTGAACTGGGTAGTCTTGGGCAAGTTACCAAATTGTTTGGAATCTTCATTTCCTCATCTGTAAGATAATGATATTAAGAAAAAAAAATTAAAACCAAACTCATTGCCATCAAGTTGATTCTAACTCAGAGCGACCCTGTAGGACAGAGTAGAATGGCCCCATAGGGTTTCCAAGGCTGCAAATCTTTACAAAAGCAGACTGCCACATCTTTTTCCTGCAGAGCAGCTGGTGGGTTCGAACTTCGAACCTTTCGGTTAGCAGCCGAGCGCTTAACCACTGGGTCACCAGTGCTCCTGATGAGGATATTAATAGCATTAAACACACACACACACATCCGTTGCTGCCGAGTCGATTCCAACTCACGGCAACTCCATGTGTTACAGGGTAGAACTGGTAGAACTGAGCCCCATAGGATTTTCTCAGCTATTATCTTTATGAAAGCAGATCACCAGGCCTTTCTTCTGAGGTCCCGCTGGTGGATTCATACTGTCAACCTTTCAGTTAGCAGGGATCTTAAATAGTAGCATAGTATAGTTGTAGTACATTTGTACATTTAACTTAAAAGCTGACTTCAATCACCTAACACTACAACGACCCTGAGGTGTAATTACACTATCTTCATTAATCCTCACATCAAACAAATCTGATAGCATGTATTAAAGTTATAGAGACCTAACATTAAACTAGTGCGGAATAAACTGTGCAGCAGGATTCAATAGCCTGCGTAAAGGCAGTATGGTGAGTTTTTTGGCATCTGCATATAGTTTCCTTTTGTTCCTTCCTTTAGTTTAGCTCAGGGATTCACAAATTTTAATGTGCCTAAGAATTATTGTACAGTGGTGCACACACAAAACCATGCATACTATTCTTTATGGGCAATTTAAGGGGTTTTGATGGATAATTTCAACTGTATACAATCTTCACATATGTACCGACTTTTAGAACCCAATAGCACTCTACCCACTTCAGAGATGTTCTGAACCCTGATATAACATTTATGAGTACATAACATAGTGCCTGGCACATACCAAAAAACCTAAAAGGAGCCCTGCTGGCGCAGTGGTTAAGAGCTACAGCTACTAACCAAAAGGTCGGCAGTTCAAATCCACCAGCTGCTCCTTGGAAACCCTATGGGGCAGGTCTACTCTGTCCTCTAGGGTCACTATGAGTCGGAATCGACTCGACAGCAATGGGTTTGGTGTCTTTGGTTTATAGGGTTGCTGTGAGCCTGATACATACGAGACGTTAAAAAATATCTAAAATGTATATGTGAGTATGAATAAAATGCAGAGTAAATTCATCATAGCACCATGGTGTAGTGGTTTAGGACATGAGGTATAGGCTCAGACCTCCTTGGGTTCATAGCCTCCTTCTTCCATTTACTAGCCATGTGACTTGGGCAATTTACTTAGTTTCCCTGTGCCTAGTTACTTCCTTTATAAAAAGTGAGAATAACAAGAGCAGTGTTAAGATTATTGAAAGGATTAAATGACTTAATATGTGAAAGTATTTAGAACAAGGCCCAGCACAGAGTAAATGCTAATTGTTATTACTATTTATTGGAGAAGGTAATTTCTGTGCTAGCACTTGAGGAAAGATATAGGCAGAGACTGTTGGAAGAAAAGAGAAAGGAGCTATTCCAGGATCATGGCAGGCATGGAGGCCAGATTGAGTAAGGCAGGGATAACCTGAGTATATGAAGTCAGGGGCACCATTAAATATAAGGATAGACAGTCCAGGTTCTTTAGAGACAAGTCCCTTTGGATGTGTCAGACTTGTGTGTAGCTCTGAGCAGACCTATTTGCAGCAGCTTGCTAGGTACTCAAGATTTCCGGTTTCAATTAGCTCACTGATACTGCATCTTGCAGTCAATGGCTACAATAGCACCTGTTTTCTTTCTAACTAGGATATAAAAAACATCATTTCTATCTTGCATGTTTATTGGAACCTCCCTTGTGTGCAACAAATAACTGCCATAAAGCCTCTGAGGTTGGAGATTGCCTTACTTTTTCTTATGCACCCATAAGTGGGGGAAAAAAATAGATGTAGCTAGTTTAGCTTTAGATATAATATGCAGTAGAGCAGTTTGTTTAATAGTCTGAATTTAAATAATTAAATATAGTTACCACAGCTATTTTTGCTGCTTGAGTGATCTTTGTGAAGTTCCAAACATAAAACACTCAACATGGTAACATGGTTAGTGTTCTAGGTATCTCCTTTCTGAAGCACATTGCAAACACTAAAAATTAGAGGTCATTTCTATAAAGGCAAAAGGAGCAAAATGCAATGTCTTCACATTTTGTTGTGGAGAGTATGAAAGTCAGACTATCCACAAATTAAGAGGAAAACAGGTGCTATTAGGGTCATTGATTGTAAGATGTAATATCACTAAGCTAATTGGATCCACAGTACCAATTGCACAGCCAGCCCTTATATTGTAAGTATAAATTATCTGCCAGAGCTCTAGCTTCTAAGAGTTCAATGTCTGCTTGATGACACATACATACACTAGGATTACAATGCAGGATAGTATATATATTCAAGTACCAGTTGGTGTGTACAGATGTGCCAGTGCTATAGAAATTCAGAAAAGTGAAAGATCAACTCAAGTTACGGTAATTAAGGAAAGCCTCTTGGCACAGGGCACTGAAGTGTTGGTATGTTGTATGGTAATTTATTCATTTATTTGACCATTAAATCAAATATTTATTTTTTTAACTTTTTTATTGTTGTAGTTTAAATGAAGTTTACATTTCAAGTTAGTTTCCCATACAAAAATTTATACATGCATTGTAATGTGACCCTAATTGCGCTCCCCATACCGTAACAGCACACTCCTCCTTTCCACCCCTGATTCCTCATGTCCATTCAACCAGCTCCTAACCCTCTCTGCCTTCCCATCTCACCTCGGGACAGAAGCTGCC